>NC_056430.1:30179353-30224353 GCF_018296145.1 Oncorhynchus tshawytscha | reverse complement strand
CACGACTCCCTGCGTCAGACCATAGAGACATGACTGGTAGCCCTTACCACACTACTCCCTGGGTCAGACCACACGACTCCCTGGGTCAGACCACACGACTCCCTGGGTCAGACCATAGAGACATGGCTGGTAGCCCTTACCATACGACTCCCTGGGTTAGACCACACGACTCCCTGGGTCAGACCACACGACTCCCTGGGTCAGACCATAGAGACATGACTGGTAGCCCTTACCACACAACTCCCTGGGTCAGACCACACGACTCCCTGGGTCAGACCACACGACTCCCTGGGTCAGACCACACGACTCCCTGGGTCAGACCATAGAGACATGGCTGGTAGCCCTTACCACACGACTCCCTGGGTCAGACCATAGAGACATGGCTGGTAGGCCTTACCACACGACTCCCTGGGTCAGACCACACGACTCCCTGGGTCAGACCATAGAGACATGGCTGGTAGCCCTTACCACACGACTCCCTGGGTCAGACCATACGACTCCCTGGGTCAGACCAAACGACTCCTGGGTCAGACCATAGAGACATGACTGGTAGCCCTTACGACACGACTCCCTGGGTCAGACCAAACGACTCCCTGGGTCAGACCATAGAGACATGGCTGGTAGCCCTTACCACACGACTCCCTGGGTCAGAACATAGAAACATGGCTGGTAGCCCTTACCACACGACTCCCTGGGTCAGACCATAGAGACATGGCTGGTAGCCCTTACCACACGACTCCCTGGGTCAGACCATAGAAACATGACTGGTAGCCCTTACCAAACGACTCCCTGGGTCAGACCATAGAGACATGGCTGGTAGCCCTTACCACACGACTCCCTGGGTCAGACCACACGACTCCCTGGGTCAGACCATAGAGACATGGCTGGTAGCCCTTACCACACGACTCCCTGGGTTAGACCACACGACTCCCTGGGTCAGACCATAGAGACATGGCTGGTAGCCCTTACCACACGACTCCCTGGGTCAGACCACACAACTCCCTGGGTCAGACCATAGAGACATGGCTGGTAGCCCTTACCACACAACTCCCTGGGTCAGACCACACTACTCCCTGGGTCAGACCATAGAGACATGGCTGGTAGCCCTTACCACACGACTCACTGGGTCAGACCATAGAGATATGGCTGGTAGCCCTTACCACACGACTCACTGGGTCAGACCATAGAGACATGACTGGTAGCCCTTACCACACAACTAACTGGGTCAGACCACACTACTCCCTGGGTCAGACCATAGAGACATGGCTGGTAGTCCTTACCACACGACTCCCTGCGTCAGACCATAGAGACATGACTGGTAGCCCTTACCACACTACTCCCTGGGTCAGACCACACGACTCCCTGGGTCAGACCACACGACTCCCTGGGTCAGACCATAGAGACATGGCTGGTAGGCCTTACCACACGACTCCCTGGGTCAGACCACACGACTCCCTGGGTCAGACCATAGAGACATGGCTGGTAGCCCTTACCACACGACTCCCTGGGTCAGACCATACGACTCCCTGGGTCAGACCAAACGACTCCCTGGGTCAGACCATAGAGACATGACTGGTAGCCCTTACGACACGACTCCCTGGGTCAGACCAAACGACTCCCTGGGTCAGACCATAGAGACATGGCTGGTAGCCCTTACCACACGACTCCCTGGGTCAGAACATAGAAACATGGCTGGTAGGCCTTACCACACGACTCCCTGGGTCAGACCAAACGACTCCCTGGGTCAGACCATAGAGACATGGCTGGTAGCCCTTACCACACGACTCCCTGGGTCAGACCATAGAGACATGACTGGTAGTCCTTACCACACGACTCCCTGGGTCAGACCACACGACTCCCTGGGTCGGACCCCACGACTCCCTGGGTCAGACCACACGACTCCCTGCGTCAGACAACAGAGACATGGCTGGTAGCCCTTACCACACGACTCCCTGGGTCAGACCACACGACTCCCTGGGTCAGACCATAGAGACATGGCAGGTAGGCCTTACCACACGACTCCCTGGGTCAGACCACACGACTCCCTGGGTCAGACCATAGAGACATGGCTGGTAGCCCTTACCACACGACTCCCTGGGTCAGACCATACGACTCCCTGCGTCAGACAACAGAGACATGGCTGGTAGCCCTTACCACATCACTCCCTGGGTCAGACCACACGACTCCCTGGGTCAGACCATAGAGACATGGCTGGTATCCCTTACCACACGACTCCCTGGGTCAGACCATAGAGACATGGCAGGTAGGCCTTACCACACGACTCCCTGGGTCAGACCACACGACTCCCTGGGTCAGACCATAGAGACATGGCTGGTAGCCCTTACCACACGACTCCCTGGGTCAGACCATACGACTCCCTGCGTCAGACAACAGAGACATGGCTGGTAGCCCTTACCACACCACTCCCTGGGTCAGAACACACGACTCCCTGGGTCAGACCATAGAGACATGGCTGGTAGCCCTTACCACACGACTCCCTGGGTCAGACCATACGACTCCCTGGGTCAGACCACACGACTCCCTGGGTCAGACCACACGACTCCCTGGTTCAGACCACAGAGACATGGCTGGTAGCCCTTACCACACGACTCCCTGGGTCAGACCATAGAGGCATGACTGTTAGCCCTTACCACACGACTCCCTGGGTCAGACCACACGACTCCCTGGGTCAGACCATAGAGACATGACTGGTAGCCCTTACCACACGACTCCCTGGGTCAGACCAAACGACTCCCTGGGTCAGACCATAGAGACATGGCTGGTAGCCCTTACCACACAACTCCCTGGGTCAGACCACACTACTCCCTGGGTCAGACCACACGACTCCCTGGGTCAGAACATAGAGACATGGCTGGTAGCCCTTACCACACGACTCCTGGGTCAGACCATAGAGACATGACTGGTAGCCCTTACCACACTACTCCCTGGGTCAGACCACACGACTCCCTGGGTCAGACCACACGACTCCCTGGGTCAGAACATAGAGACATGGCTGGTAGCCCTTACCACACGACTCCCTGGGTTAGACCACACGACTCCCTGGGTCAGACCATGGAGACATGGCTGGTAGCCCTTACCACACGACTCCCTGGGTCAGACCACACAACTCCCTGGGTCAGACCACACGACTCCCTGGGTCAGACCACACGACTCCCTGGGTCAGACCATAGAGACATGGCTGGTAGTCCTTACCACACTACTCCCTGCGTCAGACCATAGAGACATGACTGGTAGCCCTTACCACACGACTCCCTGGGTCAGACCACACGACTCCCTGGGTCAGACCACACGACTCCCTGGGTCAGAGCATAGAGACATGGCTGGTAGCCCTTACCACACGACTCCCTGGGTTAGACAACACGACTCCCTGGGTCAGACCATAGAGACATGGCTGGTAGCCCTTACCACACGACTCCCTGGGTCAGACCATAGAGACATGGCAGGTAGGCCTTACCACACGACTCCCTGGGTCAGACCACACGACTCCCTGGGTCAGACCATAGAGACATGGCTGGTAGCCCTTACCACACGACTCCCTGGGTCAGACCATACGACTCCCTGCGTCAGACAACAGAGACATGGCTGGTAGCCCTTACCACATCACTCCCTGGGTCAGACCACACGACTCCCTGGGTCAGACCATAGAGACATGGCTGGTATCCCTTACCACACGACTCCCTGGGTCAGACCATAGAGACATGGCAGGTAGGCCTTACCACACGACTCCCTGGGTCAGACCACACGACTCCCTGGGTCAGACCATAGAGACATGGCTGGTAGCCCTTACCACACGACTCCCTGGGTCAGACCATACGACTCCCTGCGTCAGACAACAGAGACATGGCTGGTAGCCCTTACCACACCACTCCCTGGGTCAGACCACACGACTCCCTGGGTCAGACCATAGAGACATGGCTGGTAGCCCTTACCACACGACTCCCTGGGTCAGACCATACGACTCCCTGGGTCAGACCACACGACTCCCTGGGTCAGACCACACGACTCCCTGGTTCAGACCACAGAGACATGGCTGGTAGCCCTTACCACACGACTCCCTGGGTCAGACCATAGAGGCATGACTGTTAGCCCTTACCACACGACTCCCTGGGTCAGACCACACGACTCCCTGGGTCAGACCATAGAGACATGACTGGTAGCCCTTACCACACGACTCCCTGGGTCAGACCAAACGACTCCCTGGGTCAGACCATAGAGACATGGCTGGTAGCCCTTACCACACAACTCCCTGGGTCGGACCACACTACTCCCTGGGTCAGACCACACGACTCCCTGGGTCAGAACATAGAGACATGGCTGGTAGCCCTTACCACACGACTCCCTGGGTCAGACCATAGAGACATGACTGGTAGCCCTTACCACACTACTCCCTGGGTCAGACCACACGACTCCCTGGGTCAGACCACACGACTCCCTGGGTCAGAACATAGAGACATGGCTGGTAGCCCTTACCACACGACTCCCTGGGTTAGACCACACGACTCCCTGGGTCAGACCATGGAGACATGGCTGGTAGCCCTTACCACACGACTCCCTGGGTCAGACCACACAACTCCCTGGGTCAGACCACACGACTCCCTGGGTCAGACCACACGACTCCCTGGGTCAGACCATAGAGACATGGCTGGTAGTCCTTACCACACTACTCCCTGCGTCAGACCATAGAGACATGACTGGTAGCCCTTACCACACGACTCCCTGGGTCAGACCACACGACTCCCTGGGTCAGACCACACGACTCCCTGGGTCAGAGCATAGAGACATGGCTGGTAGCCCTTACCACACGACTCCCTGGGTTAGACAACACGACTCCCTGGGTCAGACCATAGAGACATGGCTGGTAGCCCTTACCACACGACTCCCTGGGTCAGACCATAGAGACATGACTGGTAGCCCTTACCACACTACTCCCTGGGTCAGACCACACGACTCCCTGGGTCAGACCACACGACTCCCTGGGTCAGAACATAGAGACATGGCTGGTAGCCCTTACCACACGACTCCCTGGGTTAGACCACACGACTCCCTGGGTCAGACCATGGAGACATGGCTGGTAGCCCTTACCACACGACTCCCTGGGTCAGACCACACAACTCCCTGGGTCAGACCACACGACTCCCTGGGTCAGACCACACGACTCCCTGGGTCAGACCATAGAGACATGGCTGGTAGTCCTTACCACACTACTCCCTGCGTCAGACCATAGAGACATGACTGGTAGCCCTTACCACACGACTCCCTGGGTCAGACCACACGACTCCCTGGGTCAGACCACACGACTCCCTGGGTCAGAGCATAGAGACATGGCTGGTAGCCCTTACCACACGACTCCCTGGGTTAGACAACACGACTCCCTGGGTCAGACCATAGAGACATGGCTGGTAGCCCTTACCACACGACTCCCTGGGTCAGACCATAGAGGCATGACTGGTAGCCCTTACCACACGACTCCCTGTGTCAGACCACACGACTCCCTGGGTCAGACCATAGAGACATGACTGGTAGCCCTTACCACACGACTCCCTGGGTCAGACCACACGACTCCCTGGGTCAGACCATAGAGACATGACTGGTAGCCCTTACCACACGACTCCCTGGGTCAGACCAAACGACTCCCTGGGTCAGACCACACGACTCCCTGGGTCAGACCATAGAGACATGGCTGGTAGCCCTTACCACACGACTCCCTGCGTCAGACCATAGAGACATGACTGGTAGCCCTTACCACACGACTCCCTGGGTCAGACCACACGACTCCCTGGGTCAGACCACACGACTCCCTGGGTCAGACCATAGAGACATGGCTGGTAGCCCTTACCACACGACTCCCTGGGTTAGACAACACGACTCCCTGGGTCAGAACATAGAGACATGCCTGGTAGCCCTTACCACACGACTCCCTGGGTCAGACCACACAACTCCCTGGGTCAGACCATAGAGACATGGCTGGTAGCCCTTACCACACGACTCCCTGGGTCAGACCATACGACTCCCTGGGTCAGACCACACGACTCCCTGGGTCAGACCACACGACTCCCTGGTTCAGACCACAGAGACATGGCTGGTAGCCCTTACCACACGACTCCCTGGGTCAGACCATAGAGGCATGACTGGTAGCCCTTACCACACGACTCCCTGGGTCAGACCACACGACTCCCTGGGTCAGACCATAGAGACATGACTGGTAGCCCTTACCACACGACTCCCTGGGTCAGACCACACGACTCCCTGGGTCAGACCATAGAGACATGACTGGTAGCCCTTACCACACGACTCCCTGGGTCAGACCAAACGACTCCCTGGGTCAGACCATAGAGACATGGCTGGTAGTCCTTACCACACGACTCCCTGCGTCAGACCATAGAGACATGACTGGTAGCCCTTACCACACGACTCCCTGGGTCAGACCACACGACTCCCTGGGTCAGACCACACGACTCCCTGGGTCAGACCATAGTGACATGGCTGGTAGCCCTTACCACACGACTCCCTGGGTCAGACCATACAACTCCCTGGGTCAGACCATAGAGACATGGCTGGTAGCCCTTACCACACGACTCCCTGGGTCAGACCATACGACTCCCTGGGTCAGACCACACGACTCCCTGGGTCAGACCACACGACTCCCTGGTTCAGAACACAGAGACATGGCTGGTAGCCCTTACCACACGACTCCCTGGGTCAGACCATAGAGGCATGACTGGTAGCCCTTACCACACGACTCCCTGGGTCAGACCACACGACTCCCTGGGTCAGACCATAGAGACATGACTGGTAGCCCTTACCACATGACTCCCTGGGTCAGACCACACGACTCCCTGGGTCAGACCATAGAGACATGACTGGTAGCCCTTACCACACGACTCCCTGGGTCAGACCAAACGACTCCCTGGGTCAGACCATAGAGACATGGCTGGTAGCCCTTACCACAAGACTCCTGGGTCAGACCATAGAGACATGACTGGTAGTCCTTACCACATGACTCCCTGGGTCAGACTACACGACTCCCTGGGTCGGACCACACGACTCCCTGGGTCAGACCACACGACTCCCTGAGTCAGACAACAGAGACATGGCTGGTAGCCCTTACCACACGACTCCCTGGGTCAGACCACACGACTCCCTGGGTCAGACCATAGAGACATGGCTGGTAGCCCTTACCACACGACTCCCTGGGTCAGACCACACGACTCCCTGGGTCAGACCCACACGACTCCCTGGGTCAGACCATAGAGACATGGCTGGTAGCCCTTACCACACGACTCCCTGGGTTAGACAACACGACTCCCTGGGTCAGAACATAGAGACATGCCTGGTAGCCCTTACCACACGACTCCCTGGGTCAGACCATAGAGACATGGCTGGTAGCCCTTACCACACGACTCCCTGGGTCAGACCATACGACTCCCTGGGTCAGACCACACGACTCCCTGGGTCAGACCACACGACTCCCTGGGTCAGACCACAGAGACATGGCTGGTAGCCCTTACCACACGACTCCCTGGGTCAGACCATAGAGGCATGACTGGTAGCCCTTACCACACGACTCCCTGGGTCAGACCACACGACTCCCTGGGTCAGACCATAGAGACATGACTGGTAGCCCTTACCACACGACTCCCTGGGTCAGACCACACGACTCCCTGGGTCAGACCATAGAGACATGACTGGTAGCCCTTACCACACGACTCCCTGGGTCAGACCAAACGACTCCCTGGGTCAGACCATAGAGACATGGCTGGTAGCCCTTACCACAAGACTCCTGGGTCAGACCATAGAGACATGACTGGTAGTCCTTACCACATGACTCCCTGGGTCAGACCACACGACTCCCTGGGTCGGACCACACGACTCCCTGGGTCAGACCACACGACTCCCTGCGTCAGACAACAGAGACATGGCTGGTAGCCCTTACCACACGACTCCCTGGGTCAGACCACACGACTCCCTGGGTCAGACCATAGAGACATGGCTGGTAGCCCTTACCACACGACTCCCTGGGTCAGACCATACGACTCCCTGGGTCAGACCACACGACTCCCTGGGTCAGACCACAAGACTCCCTGGTTCAGACCACAGACACATGGCTGGTAGCCCTTACCACACGACTCCCTGGGTCAGACCATAGAGGCATGACTGGTAGCCCTTACCACACGACTCCCTGGGTCAGACCACACGACTCCCTGGGTCAGACCATAGAGACATGACTGGTAGCCCTTACCACACGACTCCCTGGGTCAGACCAAACGACTCCCTGGGTCAGACCATAGAGACATGGCTGGTAGCCCTTACCACACGACTCCCTGGGTCAGAACATAGAAACATGGCTGGTAGGCCTTACCACACGACTCCCTGGGTCAGACCAAACGACTCCCTGGGTCAGACCATAGAGACATGGCTGGTAGCCCTTACCACACGACTCCTGGGTCAGACCATAGAGACATGACTGGTAGCCCTTACCACACAACTCCCTGGGTCAGACCACACTACTCCCTGGGTCAGACCATAGAGACATGGCTGGTAGTCCTTACCACACGACTCCCTGCGTCAGACCATAGAGACATGACTGGTAGCCCTTACCACACGACTCCCTGGGTCAGACCACACGACTCCCTGGGTCAGACCACACGACTCCCTGGGTCAGACCATAGAGACATGACTGGTAGCCCTTACCACACGACTCCCTGGGTTAGACCACACGACTCCCTGGGTCAGACCATAGAGACATGGCTGGTAGCCCTTACCACACGACTCCCTGGGTCAGACCACACAACTCCCTGGGTCAGACCATAGAGACATGACTGGTAGCCCTTACCACACGACTCCCTGGGTCAGACCACACGACTCCCTGGTTAAGACCACAGAGACATGGCTGGTAGCCCTTACCACACGACTCCCTGGGTCAGACCACACGACTCCCTGGGTCAGACCATAGAGACATGGCTGGTAGCCCTTACCACACGACTCCCTGGGTCAGACCAAACGACTCCCTGGGTCAGACCATAGAGACATGGCTGGTAGCCCTTACCACAAGACTCCCTGGGTCAGACCATAGAGACATGACTGGTAGTCCTTACCACATGACTCCCTGGGTCAGACCACACGACTCCCTGGGTCGGACCACACGACTCCCTGGGTCAGACCACACGACTCCCTGCGTCAGACAACAGAGACATGGCTGGTAGCCCTTACCACACGACTCCCTGGGTCAGACCACACGACTCCCTGGGTCAGACCATAGAGACATGGCTGGTAGCCCTTACCACACGACTCCCTGGGTCAGACCATACGACTCCCTGGGTCAGACCACACGACTCCCTGGGTCAGACCACAAGACTCCCTGGTTCAGACCACAGACACATGGCTGGTAGCCCTTACCACACGACTCCCTGGGTCAGACCATAGAGGCATGACTGGTAGCCCTTACCACACGACTCCCTGGGTCAGACCACACAACTCCCTGGGTCAGACCATAGAGACATGACTGGTAGCCCTTACCACACGACTCCCTGGGTCAGACCACACGACTCCCTGGTTAAGACCACAGAGACATGGCTGGTAGCCCTTACCACACGACTCCCTGGGTCAGACCACACGACTCCCTGGGTCAGACCATAGAGACATGGCTGGTAGCCCTTACCACACGACTCCCTGGGTCAGACCACACGACTCCCTGGGTCAGACCACACGACTCCCTGGGTCAGACCACACGACTCCCTGCGTCAGACAACAGAGACATGGCTGGTAGCCCTTACCACACGACTCCCTGGGTCAGACCACACAACTCCCTGGGTCAGACCATAGAGACCTGGCTGGTAGCCCTTACCACACGACTCCCTGGGTCAGACCATACGACTCCCTGGGTCAGACCACACGACTCCCTGGGTCAGACCACTCGAATCCCTGGTTCAGACCACAGAGACATGGCTGGTAGTCCTTACCACATGACTCCATGGGTCAGACCATAGAGGCATGACTTGTAGCCCTTACCACACGACTCCCTGGGTCAGACCACACGACTCCCTGGGTCAGACCATAGAGACATGACTGGTAGCCCTTACCACACGACTCCCTGGGTCAGTCCACACGACTCCCTGGGTCAGACCATTGAGACATGACTGGTAGCCCTTACCACACGACTCCCTGGGTCAGACCACACGACTCCCTGGGTCAGACCATAGAGACATGACTGGTAGCCCTTACCACACGACTCCCTGGGTCAGACCACACGAGTCCCTGGGTCAGACCACACGACTCCCTGGGTCAGACCACACGACTCCCTGCGTCAGACAACAGAGACATGGCTGGTAGCCCTTACCACACGACTCCCTGGGTCAGACCACACGACTCCCTGGGTCAGACCATAGAGACATGGCTGGTAGCCCTTACCACACGACTCCCTGGGTCAGACCATAGAGACATGGCTGGTAGGCCTTACCACACGACTCCCTGGGTCAGACCACACGACTCCCTGGGTCAGACCATAGAGACATGGCTGGTAGCCCTTACCACACGACTCCCTGGGTCAGACCATACGACTCCCTGGGTAAGACCACACGACTCCCTGGTTCAGACCACAGAGACATGGCTGGTAGCCCTTACCACACGACTCCCTGTGTCAGACCATAGAGGCATGACTTGTAGCCCTTACCACACGACTCCCTGGGTCAGACCACACGACTCCCTGGGTCAGACCATAGAGACATGACTGGTAGCCATTACCACACGACTCCCTGGGTCAGACCATAGAGACATGACTGGTAGCCCTTACCACACGACTCCCTGGGTCAGACCACACGACTCCCTGTGTCAGACCATAGAGGCATGACTTGTAGCCCTTACCACACGACTCCCTGGGTCAGACCACACGACTCCCTGGGTCAGATGATAGAGACATGAATGGTAGCCCTTAACACACGACTCCCTGGGTCGGTCCACACGACTCCCTGGGTCAGACCATAGAGACATGACTGGTAGCCCTTACCACATGACTCCCTGGGTCAGACCACTCGACTCCCTGGGTCAGACCATAGAGACATGACTGGTAGCCCTTACCACACGACTCCCTGGGTCAGACCATAGAGACATGACTGGTAGCCCTTACCACACAACTCCCTGGGTCAGACCACACTACTCCCTGGGTCAGACCATAGAGACATGGCTGGTAGTCCTTACCACACGACTCCCTGCGTCAGACCATAGAGACATGACTGGTAGCCCTTACCACACGACTCCCTGGGTCAGACCACACGACTCCCTGGGTCAGACCACACGACTCCCTGGGTCAGACCATAGAGACATAGCTGATAGCCCTTACCACACGACTCCCTGGGTCAGACCACACGACTCCCTGGGTCGGACCACACGACTCCCTGGGTCAGACCACACGACTCCCTGAGTCAGACAACAGAGACATGGCTGGTAGCCCTTACCACACGACTCCCTGGGTCAGACCACACGACTCCCTGGGTCAGACCATAGAGACATGGCTGGTAGGCCTTACCACACGACTCCCTGGGTCAGACCACACGACTCCCTGGGTCAGACCATAGAGACATGGCTGGTAGCCCTTACCACACGACTCCCTGGGTCAGACCATACGACTCCCTGGGTAAGACCACACGACTCCCTGGTTCAGACCACAGAGACATGGCTGGTAGCCCTTACCACACGACTCCCTGTGTCAGACCATAGAGGCATGACTTGTAGCCCTTACCACACGACTCCCTGGGTCAGACCACACGACTCCCTGGGTCAGACCATAGAGACATGACTGGTAGCCATTACCACACGACTCCCTGGGTCAGACCATAGAGACATGACTGGTAGCCCTTACCACACGACTCCCTGGGTCAGACCACACGACTCCCTGTGTCAGACCATAGAGGCATGACTTGTAGCCCTTACCACACGACTCCCTGGTTCAGACCACACGACTCCCTGGGTCAGATGATAGAGACATGAATGGTAGCCCTTAACACACGACTCCCTGGGTCGGTCCACACGACTCCCTGGGTCAGACCATAGAGACATGACTGGTAGCCCTTACCACATGACTCCCTGGGTCAGACCACTCGACTCCCTGGGTCAGACCATAGAGACATGACTGGTAGCCCTTACCACACGACTCCCTGGGTCAGACCATAGAGACATGACTGGTAGCCCTTACCACACAACTCCCTGGGTCAGACCACACTACTCCCTGGGTCAGACCATAGAGACATGGCTGGTAGTCCTTACCACACGACTCCCTGCGTCAGACCATAGAGACATGACTGGTAGCCCTTACCACACGACTCCCTGGGTCAGACCACACGACTCCCTGGGTCAGACCACACGACTCCCTGGGTCAGACCATAGAGACATAGCTGATAGCCCTTACCACACGACTCCCTGGGTCAGACCACACGACTCCCTGGGTCGGACCACACGACTCCCTGGGTCAGACCACACGACTCCCTGAGTCAGACAACAGAGACATGGCTGGTAGCCCTTACCACACGACTCCCTGGGTCAGACCACACGACTCCCTGGGTCAGACCATAGAGACATGGCTGGTAGCCCTTACCACACGACTCCCTGGGTCAGACCACACGACTCCCTGGGTCAGACCACACGACTCCCTGGGTCAGACCATAGAGACATGGCTGGTAGCCCTTACCACACAACTCCCTGGGTTAGACAACACGACTCCCTGGGTCAGAACATAGAGACATGCCTGGTAGCCCTTACCACACGACTCCCTGGGTCAGACCACACAACTCCCTGGGTCAGACCATAGAGACATGGCTGGTAGCCCTTACCACACGACTCCCTGGGTCAGACCATACGACTCCCTGGGTCAGACCACACGACTCCCTGGGTCAGACCACACGACTCCCTGGTTCAGACCACAGAGACATGGCTGGTAGCCCTTACCACACGACTCCCTGGGTCAGACCATAGAGGCATGACTGGTAGCCCTTACCACACGACTCCCTGGGTCAGACCACACGACTCCCTGGGTCAGACCATAGAGACATGACTGGTATCCCTTACCACACGACTCCCTGGGTCAGACCACACGACTCCCTGGGTCAGACCATAGAGACATGACTGGTAGCCCTTACCACACGACTCCCTGGGTCAGACCAAACGACTCCCTGGGTCAGACCATAGAGACATGGCTGGTAGCCCTTACCACAAGACTCCCTGGGTCAGACCATAGAGACATGACTGGCAGTCCTTACCACATGACTACCTGGGTCAGACCACACGACTCCCTGGGTCGGACCACACGACTCCCTGGGTCAGACCACACGACTCCCTGCGTCAGACAACAGAGACATGGCTGGTATCCCTTACCACACGACTCCCTGGGTCAGACCACACGACTCCCTGGGTCAGACCATAGAGACATGGCTGGTAGCCCTTACCACACGACTCCCTGGGTCAGACCATACGACTCCCTGGGTCAGACCACACGACTCCCTGGGTCAGACCACAAGACTCCCTGGTTCAGACCACAGACACATGGCTGGTAGCCCTTACCACACGACTCCCTGGGTCAGACCATAGAGGCATGACTGGTAGCCCTTACCACACGACTCCCTGGGTCAGACCACACGACTCCCTGGGTCAGACCATAGAGACATGACTGGTAGCCCTTACCACACGACTCCCTGGGTCAGACCAAACGACTCCCTGGGTCAGACCATAGAGACATGGCTGGTAGCCCTTACCACACGACTCCCTGGGTCAGACCAAACGACTCCCTGGGTCAGACCATAGAGACATGGCTGGTAGCCCTTACCACACAACTCCCTGGGTCAGACCATAGAGACATGACTGGTAGGCCTTACCACACGACTCCCTGGGTCAGACCACACGACTCCCTGGGTCAGACCACACGACTCCCTGGGTCAGACCATAGAGACATGACTGGTAGCCCTTACCACACGACTCCCTGGGTTAGACCACACGACTCCCTGGGTCAGACCATAGAGACATGACTGGTAGCCCTTACCACACGACTCCCTGGGTCAGACCACACGACTCCCTGGTTATGACCACAGAGACATGGCTGGTAGCCCTTACCACACGACTCCCTGGGTCAGACCACACGACTCCCTGGGTCAGACCATAGAGACATGGCTGGTAGCCCTTACCACACGACTCCCTGGGTCAGACCACACGACTCCCTGGGTCAGACCACACGACTCCCTGGGTCAGACCACACGACTCCCTGCGTCAGACAACAGAGACATGGCTGGTAGCCCTTACCACACGACTCCCTGGGTCAGACCCACAACTCCCTGGGTCAGACCATAGAGACCTGGCTGGTAGCCCTTACCACACGACTCCCTGGGTCAGACCATACGACTCCCTGGGTCAGACCACACGACTCCCTGGGTCAGACCACTCGAATCCCTGATTCAGACCACAGAGACATGGCTGGTAGCCCTTACCACATGACTCCATGGGTCAGACCATAGAGGCATGACTTGTAGCCCTTACCACACGACTCCCTGGGTCAGACCACACGACTCCCTGGGTCAGACCATAGAGACATGACTGGTAGCCCTTACCACACGACTCCCTGGGTCAGTCCACACGACTCCCTGGGTCAGACCATTGAGACATGACTGGTAGCCCTTACCACACGACTCCCTGGGTCAGACCACACGACTCCCTGGGTCAGACCATAGAGACATGACTGGTAGCCCTTACCACACGACTCCCTGGGTCAGACCACACGAGTCCCTGGGTCAGACCACACGACTCCCTGGGTCAGACCACACGACTCCCTGCGTCAGACAACAGAGACATGGCTGGTAGCCCTTACCACATGACTCCCTGGGTCAGACCACACGACTCGCTGGGTCAGACCATAGAGACATGGCTGGTAGCCCTTACCACACGACTCCCTGTGTCAGACCATAGAGACATGGCTGGTAGGCCTTACCACACGACTCCCTGGGTCAGACCACACGACTCCCTGGGTCAGACCATAGAGACATGGCTGGTAGCCCTTACCACACGACTCCCTGGGTCAGACCATACGACTCCCTGGGTAAGACCACACGACTCCCTAGGTCAGACCACACGACTCCCTGGGTCAGACCATAGAGACATGACTGGTAGCCCTTACCACACGACTCCCTGGGTCAGACCACACGAGTCCCTGGGTCAGACCACACGACTCCCTGGGTCAGACCACACGACTCCCTGCGTCAGACAACAGAGACATGGCTGGTAGCCCTTACCACATGACTCCCTGGGTCAGACCACACGACTCCCTGGGTCAGACCATAGAGACATGGCTGGTAGCCCTTACCACACGACTCCCTGTGTCAGACCATAGAGACATGGCTGGTAGGCCTTACCACACGACTCCCTGGGTCAGACCACACGACTCCCTGGGTCAGACCATAGAGACATGGCTGGTAGCCCTTACCACACGACTCCCTGGGTCAGACCATACGACTCCCTGGGTAAGACCACACGACTCCCTAGGTCAGACCACACGACTCCCTGGTTCAGACCACAGAGACATGGCTGGTAGCCCTTACCACACGACTCCCTGTGTCAGACCATAGAGGCATGACTTGTAGCCCTTACCACACGACTCCCTGGGTCAGACCACACGACTCCCTGGGTCAGACCACACGACTCCCTGCGTCAGACCATAGAGGCATGACTTGTAGCCCTTACCACACGACTCCCTGGGTTAGACCACACGACTCCCTGTGTCAGACCATAGAGGCATGACTTGTAGCCCTTACCACACGACTCCCTGGGTCAGACCACACGACTCCCTGGGTCAGATGATAGAGACATGAATGGTAGCCCTTAACACACGACTCCCTGGGTCGGTCCACACGACTCCCTGGGTCAGACCATAGAGACATGACTGGTAGCCCTTACCACATGACTCCCTGGGTCAGACCATAGAGACATGACTGGTAGCCCTTACCACACGACTCCCTGGGTCAGACCATAGAGACATGACTGGTAGCCCTTACCACACAACTCCCTGGGTCAGACCACACTACTCCCTGGGTCAGACCATAGAGACATGGCTGGTAGTCCTTACCACACGACTCCCTGCGTCAGACCATAGAGACATGACTGGTAGCCCTTACCACACGACTCCCTGGGTCAGACCACACGACTCCCTGGGTCAGACCACACGACTCCCTGGGTCAGACCACACGACTCCCTGGGTCAGACCATAGAGACATAGCTGATAGCCCTTACCACACGACTCCCTGGGTCAGACCACACGACTCCCTGGGTCAGACCATAGAGACATGGCTGGTAGCCCTTACCACACGACTCCCTGGGTCAGACCACACGACTCCCTGTGTCAGACCATAGAGGCATGACTTGTAGCCCTTACCACACGACTCCCTGGGTCAGACCACACGACTCCCTGGGTCAGACCATAGAGACATGACTGGTAGCCCTTACCACACGACTCCCTGGATCAGACCATAGAGACATGACTGGTAGCCCTTACCACACGACTCCCTGGGTCAGACCATAGAGACATGACTGGTAGCCCTTACCACACGACTCCCTGGGTCAGACCATAGAGACATGACTGGTAGCCCTTACCACACGACTCCCTTGGTCAGACCATAGAGACATGACTGGTAGCCCTTACCACACGACTCCCTGGGTCAGACCACACGACTCCCTGGGTCAGACCATAGAGACATGGCTGGTAGCCCTTACCACACGACTCCCTGGGTCAGACCACACGACTCCCTGGGTCAGACCATAGAGACATGACTGGTAGCCCTTACCACACGACTCCCTGGGTCAGACCACACGACTCCCTGGGTCAGACCACACGACTCCCTGGGTCAGACCACACGACTCCCTGCGTCAGACCACACGACTCCCTGCGTCAGACAACAGAGACATGGCTGGTAGCCCTTACCACACGACTCCCTGGGTCAGACCATAGAGACATGACTGGTAGCCCTTACCACACGACTCCCTGGGTCAGACCATAGAGACATGACTGGTAGCCCTTACCACACGACTCCCTGGGTCAGACCATAGAGACATGACTGGTAGCCCTTACCACACGACTCCCTTGGTCAGACCATAGAGACATGACTGGTAGCCCTTACCACACGACTCCCTGGGTCAGACCACACGACTCCCTGGGTCAGACCACACGACTCCCTGGGTCCGACCATAGAGACATGGCTGGTAGCCCTTACCACACGACTCCCTGGGTCAGACCACACGACTCCCTGGGTCAGACCATAGAGACATGACTGGTAGCCCTTACCACACGACTCCCTGGGTCAGACCATAGAGACATGACTGGTAGCCCTTACCACACGACTCCCTGGGTCAGACCACACGACTCCCTGGGTCAGACCACACGACTCCCTGGGTCAGACCACACGACTCCCTGGGTCAGACCACACGACTCCCTGGGTCAGACCACACGACTCCCTGGGTCAGACCATAGAGACATGGCTGGTAGCCCTTACCACACGACTCCCTGGGTCAGACCACACGACTCCCTGGGTCAGACCATAGAGACATGACTGGTAGCCCTTACCACACGACTCCCTGGGTCAGACCATAGAGACATGACTGGTAGCCCTTACCACACGACTCCCTGGGTCAGACCACACGACTCCCTGGGTCAGACCACACGACTCCCTGGGTCAGACCACACGACTCCCTGCGTCAGACAACAGAGACATGGCTGGTAGCCCTTACCACACGACTACCTGGGTCAGACCATAGAGACATGGCTGGTAGCCCTTACCACACGACGCCCTGGGTCAGACCATAGAGACATGGCTGGTAGGCCTTACCACACTACTCCCTGGGTCAGACGACACGACTCCCTGGGTCAGACCATAGAGACATGGCTGGTAGCCCTTACCACACGACTCCCTGGGTCAGACCATACGACTCCCTGGGTCAGACCACACGACTCCCTGGGTCAGACCACATGACTCCCTGGTTCAGACCACAGAGACATGGCTGGTAGCCCTTACCACACGACTCCCTGGGTCAGACCACACGACTCCCAGGGTCAGACCATAGAGACATGACTGGTAGCCCTTACCACACGACTCCCTGGGTCAGACCACACGACTCCCTGGTCAGACCATAGAGACATGACTGGTAGCCCTTACCACACGACTCCCTGTGTCAGACCACACGACTCCCTGGGTCAGACCATAGAGACATGGCTGGTAACCCTTACCACACGACTCCCTGGGTCAGACCATAGAAACATGGCTGGTAGGCCTTACCACACGACTCCCTGGGTCAGACCACACGACTCCCTGGGTCAGACCACACGACTCCCTGGGTCAGACCATAGAGACATAGCTGG
Organism: Oncorhynchus tshawytscha; assembly: GCF_018296145.1. NCBI lineage: Eukaryota > Metazoa > Chordata > Actinopteri > Salmoniformes > Salmonidae > Oncorhynchus > Oncorhynchus tshawytscha. The sequence goes on along the minus strand of NC_056430.1, from coordinate 30,205,956 downwards.
TAGCCCTTACCACACGACTCCCTGGGTCAGACCACACTACTCCCTGGGTCAGACCACAGAGACATGGCTGGTAGCCCTTACCACACGACTCCCTGGGTCAGACCATAGAGGCATGACTGGTAGCCCTTACCACACGACTCCCTGGGTCAGACCACACGACTCCCTGGGTCAGACCATAGAGACATGACTGGTAGTCCTTACCACACGACTCCCTGGGTCAGACCACACGACTCCCTGGGTCAGACCATAGAGACATGGCTGTGTGTGTGTGTGTGTGTGTGAGTTAATGCCTGGGCTTAAGCTCACTGGGCTAACACAGTCTTTGTGTGAGGGACTGAAGAGCGTGCAGAGAAATGTTGTGTTCAAGCATTTCATCTCTTTGCTGTCGTGTCAATGATGAGGGGTCTGAAGAATGCATGCACAGCTATTCCCATGCGTCACACACACACACACACACACACACACACACACACACACACACACACACACACACACACACACACACACACACACACACACACACACACACACGGGGGCGTTCTGGCCCGGAGGTTCTGTCGTGATTAGGAAGCGAATCATTGTATTTTACAGAGATCTGATGCGTGTCTGCCACACGCTCCCGTTCACGCTCCAACACACGTAATACACTATGTGTCCTCAACACAGACCACAGTAGAGGGGATTGTGCCTTCAAATACATACACACGCTACTCTCTGAAAGTCAGACTCTTAATGTCACTGACCTGGCATCGAGCCTGGGGGGGCCTGTGTGCTATTGTATTAGCCCACTGAGCTAAAGGCATCAGCTCTGTAAGCTAACATGTTTCTTTAGGTCTCAGGCAAAGTTGCTCATCACCTGAATCTATTCACCAATCATGTCTCAGTAAACACACCTCTACCTGCCCTCCTCTACCCAATCAGTCCCATGTCTCAGTAAACACACCTCTACCTGCCCTCCTCTACCCAATCAGTCCCATGTCTCAGTAAACACACATCTACCTGCCCTCCTCTACCCAATCAGTCCCAAGTCTCAGTAAACACACCTCTACCTGCCCTCCTCTACCCAATCAGTCCCATGTCTCAGTAAACACACATCTACCTGCCCTCCTCCACCCAATCAGTCCCATGTCTCAGTAAACACACCTCTACCTGCCCTCCTCTACCCAATCAGTCCCATGTCTCAGTAAACACACCTCTACCTGCCCTCCTCTACCCAATCAGTCCCATGTCTCAGTAAACACACCTCTACCTGCCCTCCTCTACCCAATCAGTCCCAAGTCTCAGTAAACACACCTCTACCTGCCCTCCTCTACCCAATCAGTCCCATGTCTCAGTAAACACACCTCTACCTTGTGACGGCCCTGAATTATTCTGAACCGTCTCAGTGCAGCTCCTTCCAATAGGGCGCTTTCCCTTTAATTCCCAATTAAATAGCCAGCATCAGCTGCGCAAAAGTGGGGTTGTGATGGAGACGTGAATGAGGATGTGCCGAAGCTTCTCTATTCCGTTTGTTTTGTTACCGTTAAACGTGTGTTTTGTAGCCTAAGAGAGTTTACCCAGGATCGGATCCACTCTTTGCGTCCGTGGACCACCACCTTTTTGTATACGGTATTTCATTTGTTTTGATGTGATGTATACTGTGATTTATGTAGTTAGTTGTAGTTGAGGACTTAGTAAGAGTTGATACGCTTTAAAGTTCTGTGGTAAAATAATTGTTATATTGATTGTATGTTTAATACTGGGTTTACGCTACAAGGAATGAACGGACAAACATTGCGACAAAAGTCACTTGAGTTCACTGAACTCCTTTACCGGGCTGGACTCTTTTTAGGCCCGAGGTACAGGACATTTCTGGAGGAACCAGAACTCATTGTGATATTATTATATGTGTGTAATCATTGTTGTTGCTAATACAACCCACGCAAAAGAATATAGTTGTTTTTGAAGTTCTTTCCAATGTTTTAAGGGTTTATGAAAAGTTTATTTCCATCCTGACTTTTACATAAGTCCTTTGTATTGGTGTAGACTTGACGGACCAGATGGGATTCATTCCCACCCAAACTAAAAGGAGAAACCAATGTTTTCTCTGGTAGGCACAACCTACCTGGCACCCCTATAAATAATAACCTCAAGTCAAAACCGTTACAACCTGCCCTCCTCTACCCAATCAGTCCCATGTCTCAGTAAACACACCTCTACCTCCCCTCCTCTACCCAATCAGTCCCATGTCTCATGCATCATTATAATTTTCTAATTTCCTATTGCCATGGCAGCAACCCCCAGCAATAACCATGGTAACACGAGTCATAAAAAGCCTGTATTGAGCCCAAACATATTGTAGTCTGGCACCAACCAGACCAGCACACACACACTCACACACTTTCAGAAACGGCCCTGCTTTGAGTTACAAAGCTGCCATTCTCAGGCTGGGCTGTGGGTATAGACTGTGGACAGTGTGGGTATAGACTGTGGACAGTGTGGGTATAGACTGTGGACAGTGTGGGTATAGACTGTGGACAGTGTGGGTATAGACTGTGGACAGTGTGTTTATAGACTGTGGACAGTGTGGGTATAGACTGTGGACAGTGTGGGTATAGACTGTGGACAGTGTGGGTATAGACTGTGGGCAGTGTGGGTATAGACTGTGGGCAGTGTGGGTATAGACTGTGGGTATAGAGTGTGGGTATAGACTGTGGGCAGTGTGGGTATAGACTGTGGGTATAGACTGTGGACAGTGTGTTTATAGACTGTAGACAGTGTGGGTATAGACTGTGGACAGTGTGTTTATAGACTGTGGACAGTGCGTGTATAGGCTGTGGATAGTGTGTGTATAGGCTGTGGACAGTGTGTGTATAGGCTGTGGACAGTGCGGGTATAGGCTGTGGACAGTGCGGGTATAGGCTGTGGACAGTGCGGGTATAGGCTGTGGACAGTGCGGGTATAGACTGTGGGCAGTGCGGGTATAGACTGTGGGCAGTGCGGGTATAGACTGTGGGCAGTGCAGGTATAGACTGTGGGCAATGCGGGTATAGACGGTGGACAGTGTGTGTATAGGCTGTGGACAGTGTGTGTATAGGCAGTGGACAGTGTGCAGGGCTCAGTCTGCTCTTGTTCCAGTGGAACTGTCTGTCTGTCTGAAAAAAAGGGGAAGCATATACATGGTGAAGGTCAATGGTAAATGAAGTTAAGGGAGACCAACTCAGGACACCATACAGAACAGTGTTTTCACATGGACTTCAGGACACCATACAGAACGGTGTTTTCACATGGACCTCAGGACACCATACAGAACGGTGTTTTCACATGGACCTCAGGACACCATACAGAACGGTGTTTTCACATGGACCTCAGGACACCATACAGAACAGTGTTTTCACATGGACTTCAGGACACCATACAGAACGGTGTTTTCACATGGACCTCAGGACACCATACAGAACGGTGTTTTCACATGGACCTCAGGACACCATACAGAACAGTGTTTTCACATGGACTTCAGGACACCATACAGAACGGTGTTTTCACATGGACCTCAGGACACCATACAGAACTGTGTTTTCACATGGACCTCAGGACACCATACAGAACAGTGTTTTCACATGGACCTCAGGACACCATACAGAACGGTGTTTTCACATGGACCTCAGGACACCATACAGAACGGTGTTTTCACATGGACCTCAGGACACCATACAGAACGGTGTTTTCACATGGACCTCAGGACACCATACAGAACGGTGTTTTCACATGGACCTCAGGACACCATACAGAACGGTGTTTTCACATGGACCTCAGGACACCATACAGAACTGTGTTTTCACATGGACCTCAGGACACCATACAGAACGGTGTTTTCACATGGACCTCAGGACACCATACAGAACAGTGTTTTCACATGGACTTCAGGACACCATACAGAACGGTGTTTTCACATGGACCTCAGGACACCATACAGAACAGTGTTTTCACATGGACCTCAGGACACCATACAGAACGGTGTTTTCACATGGACCTCAGGACACCATACAGAACAGTGTTTTCACATGGACCTCAGGACACCATACAGAACAGTGTTTTCACATGGACCTCAGGACACCATACAGAACAGTGTTTTCACATGGACCTCAGGACACCATACAGAACAGTGTTTTCACATGGACCTCAGGACACCATACAGAACAGTGTTTTCACATGGACCTCAGGACAGGTAGCTTCAGATGGATGGAGGTAAGTAGGTTATTTCCCACTAACAGGAAAATGGAGGGCTGATTTGCTTTTACGGAGGAAACGTGTTGACGAAACATGCTCACTCACACCATCTCCATACAACGCGTCAATGAGGAGAACCCACTGTTCACTTCAAAGGTTGCCCCAGATAACAAAACACTCACACACGAACACACACCAGCTCCACACCACGGCTCAGTGAGAAAGAACTGCTTATTTACTTCAGAGGTGTCAGAGATAACACACCTCCATGCCATGTGTCAGTGAAGAGGAAAACGTTTACTTCAAAAGGTGTTCAGGTCAGTATAATGGAAGTAGGTAGATGAGAGAAGTACAGGCCCCCCTTTCCTCTCCTCCACTGCAGATTCAGACAGTATTACTCTCAACTCTTCTACTTCGGATCCATCTGCTGCTAGGGTTGATTAGGTCTGGAGGACATCAGGTCTTAATGAAGCTGAGATGGTGTGTGATGCATCAGGTCTTAATGAAGCTGAGATGGTGTGTGATGCATCAGGTCTTAATGAAGCTGAGATGGTGTGTGATGCATCAGGTCTTAATGAAGCTGAGATGGTGTGTGATGCATCAGGTCTTAATGAAGCTGAGATGGTGTGTGATGCATCAGGTCTTAATGAAGCTGAGATGGTGTGTGATGCATCAGGTCTTAATGAAGCTGAGATGGTGTGTGATGCATCAGGGCTTAATGAAGCTGAGATGGTGTGTGATGCATCAGGGCTTAATGAAGCTGAGATGGTGTGTGATGCATCAGGGCTTAATGAAGCTGAGATGGTGTGTGATGCATCAGGGCTTAATGAAGCTGAGATGGTGTGTGATGCATCAGGGCTTAATGAAGCTGAGATGGTGTGTGATGCATCAGGGCTTAATGAAGCTGAGATGGTGTGTGATGCATCAGGGCTTAATGAAGCTGAGATGGTGTGTGATGCATCAGGTCTTAATGAAGCTGAGATGGTGTGTGACGCATCAGGTCTTGTTAGAGCTGATTTTGACATATTTGTATAAAAGACTGAACATACGGAGCTCCATGTATATTTGTGTATATATATTAAATATTAATGTACATGATGAAATATTAGGTATGTACCTTTATGATTTATATTTACCTGATCGAGATATATTAATGAAGTTAGTGTAATTCAGTTTTGCCCCCCTCTTGCCCATTCATTGTGTTGTGGTATGTGTGTTAGGATAAAGGCAGGAAGTTGGGCCTTCGGGGGAGGGAGTCCTTGCTAGATGCGGGAGCGGTATAGTTTTTTGATCATACAGACATACAGACATACAGACAGGTCATAATATGTATTTTCCATATCAAGTATTCTATGCTTTAAGTTGATTGAAGAATCATTTATTTGTTAGATGTAAGAAGAATAAACATTTTTGTTGCACCATTTCCCTGGATGTCATGGAATGTTTGGCCGTTTGGAAACCTTGAGTGTGGACTGTATGCGTACCTAACAAAACGAAAGGAAGCCACTACAGGTCTTAATGAAGCTGAGATGGTGTGTGATGCATCAGGTCTTAATGAAGCTGAGATGGTGTGTGATGCATCAGGTCTTAATGAAGCTGAGATGGTGTGTGATGAGAGATGCATCAGTGCAGAGTTCAGATGACCAGGGTGTGATGCCTGCATCTATACTGTCCTCGTAATCTTGCATGGAGGGACTCCACTTTTACCCAGTGCCAGTAGAAAGGACCTCTCTCCTTCTCTCTCCGGATGTTTTCCGCATCTTTTTGGTGACGTTGTAGTCTGTCCGTAATGTCTGTCATTCTGAAGGCACGCTAGCACACACACAGGACATCTGAGGGGGTTTAAGACTGCTCCTCTGTCACGGTTTCCCATGGCTCAGTGTTTTTCCCCTGTCTTTATGAGCGACTGGAAGCCATTAGGGAGGCGAGGGTGCTGAACGGGGCAGACCAATCCTCACACAGCGATGACAGCCTTCTCCCATCTCAGCCAGGCTGAGTCCCCTTCCCTCCGCCAACAAATTAAACACAAATGTCCAACACACAGGCTTACGTATAGTAATAGACATGCTTCATGTAGGCCTGTAATGTAACATACACTGCTAGTTTACTTAGTATGTGGGTCACAACGGAGTTCAGTATGTAGAGACGTATGCATGATGTCACAGGTGTCTGGCAAAAACAAATGATCCTCTCCTTCTCTCCTCCTCCTCTCTCCCTCTCCTCCCCTCCTCCTCCTCCTCCTCCTCTCTGCCTCTCTCCTCCTCTCTCTTCATCCTCCTCTCTCCTACCCTCCTCTCCTCCTCCTTTCACCTACCCTCCTCCCTCTGCCTCTCTCCTCCTCTCTCCTCCTCCTCCTCCTCTCCCCTTCTCTCCTCCTCCTTCTCTCTCCTCCTTCTCTCTCCTCCTCCTCTCTCCTACCCTCCTCTCCTCCTCCTCTCTCCTACCCTCTCCTCCTCTTCCTTCTTTCCTCTCCTCTCTCCTCCTCCTCTCTGCCCCTCCCTCCTCTCTCTTCCTCCTCCTCTCTCCCCTCATCTCTCCTTCTCCTCCTTCTCCTCCCCCTCCTACCCTCCTGTCCTCCTCCTCTCCTTTCTCCTCCTCCTCCTCCTCCCTCCTACCCTCCTCTCCTCCTCCTCCTCCTCCTCTCTCCTACCCTTCTCTCCTCTCTTCCTCGTCAGTCTGGTCCTAATATCAGTGTCCAGAGTTATGAGTCCCAGTGGAAGACAGAGTTTCCAACCATCAATCCTGCCCCAGACGTGTGAAGATAAGGGTGTGTGTGTGTTCGGATGCGTGCGATTGCATGTGTGTGTGGAATGTGTGTGTCTCAGCATATCTCTCTGATCTAATTGTGGGGATGGATGTGTCTGTGATGATTGTGTGGCAGGGGGGCTTTTTCCTATTCCAATCTGGGCTTCATTGTCTTGGAATTTTGCTCCATGAAAAGGCATCTGCCCTCCCAGACCACTTAGCACACGACTCCCCATCCCACTAGACATTCTCACCATAGGAAGTAATCACAAGCAGCAGGCCTCATCTATCACATCACTTTACACACACACAGAAACACAGACACACACGCTTGTGCACACACATGCACACGCACACACAGAACAGATGTTTTGCTCTCAAGCAGCCGACCAACGGTTGATGTTTTTATGACTTGCGGTCGTTGAGGCTGGTCATTGATGGGAATCACTGTGAGATGACGACTGAGAAAATACTTGGTCTGTTAGAACAGAAATGTGCTTTACATCTAAAACCTTGGAACATCATACAGTATCTATATCATTAGGATGCTATAAGAAAAGTGGAATATTGAGTGATGTTCTGAGGGGTTTTCCAGCAGTTCTACAGGGTTCCATAAGACTCAGCAGGTTCCTCTGTCTGTTCTGCAGTCCCACGCTATGAGAACCAGATGCTTACTGCACTGTAGTTTGAGGCCACACTGGCAACAGCTTCAGCCTGTCCCAAAGCTCCCTGACAGGGACAGTATGGACATGGAGTTGAGTTTCTGTGGTTCTGTTAGTAGAATATAGGGTTCAGAGGCTGGGGTTCTGTTAGTAGAACACAGGGTTCAGAGGCTGGGGTTCTGTTAGTAGAACACAGGGTTCAGAGGCTGGGGTTCTGTTAGTAGAACACAGGGTTCAAAGGCTGGGGTTCTGTTAGTAGAACACAGGGTTCAGAGGCTGGGGTTCTGTTAGTAGAACACAGGGTTCAGAGGCTGGGGTTCTGTTAGTAGAACACAGGGTTCAGAGGCTGGGGTTCTGTTAGTAGAACACAGGGTTCAGAGGCTGGGGTTCTGTTAGTAGAACACAGGGTTCAGAGGCTGGGGTTCTGTTAGTAGAACACAGGGTTCAGAGGCTGGGGTTCTGTTAGTAGAACACAGGGTTCAGAGGCTGGGGTTCTGTTAGTAGAACACAGGGTTCAGAGGCTGGGGTTCTGTTAGTAGAACACAGGGTTCAGAGGCTGGGGTTCTGTTAGTAGAACACAGGGTTCAGAGGCTGGGGTTCAAATACACCTATGGCTCTTGGCCAAATAATCCAGAAATACTACAGACTGACCTGACCCTCTATAACCCACTAATGCTTCTCTGGAATAATCAGCCCACACAAAACCTCACATCCACTGTCCAGACTAAAGTTACACACAAACCCTCGCATCCACTGTCCAGACTAAAGTTACACACAAACCCTCGCATCCACTGTCCAGACTAAAGTTACACACAAACCCTCACATCCACTGTCCAGACTAAAGTTACACACAAACCCTCGCATCCACTGTCCAGACTAAAGTTACACACAAACCCTCGCATCCACTGTCCAGACTAAAGTTACACACAAACCCTCGCATCCACTGTCCAGACTAAAGTTACACACAAACCCTCGCATCCACTGTCCAGACTAAAGTTACACACAAACCCTCGCATCCACTGTCCAGACTAAAGTTACACACAAACCCTCGCATCCACTGTCCAGACTAAAGTTACACACAAACCCTCGCATCCACTGTCCAGACTAAAGTTACACACAAACCCTCGCATCCACTGTCCAGACTAAAGTTACACACAAACCCTCGCATCCACTGTCCAGACTAAAGTTACACACAAACCCTCGCATCCACTGTCCAGACTAAAGTTACACACAAACCCTCGCATCCACTGTCCAGACTAAAGTTACACACAAACCCTCGCATCCACTGTCCAGACTAAAGTTACACACAAACCCTCGCATCCACTGTCCAGACTAAAGTTACACACAAACCCTCGCATCCACTGTCCAGACTAAAGTTACACACAAACCCTCGCATCCACTGTCCAGACTAAAGTTACACACAAACCCTCGCATCCACTGTCCAGACTAAAGTTACACACAAACCCTCGCATCCACTGTCCAGACTAAAGTTACACACAAACCCTCGCATCCACTGTCCAGACTAAAGTTACACACAAACCCTCGCATCCACTGTCCAGACTAAAGTTACACACAAACCCTCGCATCCACTGTCCAGACTAAAGTTACACACAAACCCTCGCATCCACTGTCCAGACTAAAGTTACACACAAACCCTCGCATCCACTGTCCAGACTAAAGTTACACACAAACCCTCGCATCCACTGTCCAGACTAAAGTTACACACAAGCATACAGTTCAGTACAACAAATATGGTTATGTCATGAAAAGCCTACATTGAAACCTTTGAAAAGTTTTGACATAGTTGTTGTAACAGCCGAGCAGCAAGAGCAGTTTGCTAATGTAATCTCTGATACTTACTGTAAGTAGAGACAGATGGCTGAGGCTTCATAGGCGGAACTGAATGTTGGGAACATTAGTGCTGGGACTGTTCATCTTTGTGTGTCTGTGTGTATGTCTGTGTGTGTGTGTTTGTGTGTGTCTGTCTGTGTGTGTGTCTGTGTGTGTATGCATGTATTCCCATCCATCACTTTGATGAGCAGCTCGAAACAAAACAAGATGGAAATAGATAGCATTCCAGCCCAGAGACATCCATCACTACTGAGAGGAGAGAGGGAGATGATCAGAAGGGGAGGAGGGGGAAGAGGGGATAGGGGTAGAGTGGAGGGTATGAGAAGAGGAGAGGAGAAAGAGAGGGATGGAGGACAGGGGAGAGAGGAGTGAAGACAACATGTGGGTTGGGCTCAAGGCTATTTTCAGACAAGATGACACACACACTCTCTTTCTCCCGGCATGTTAATTAATAAATCCTGAGGTGTTCCAGACCTGGTAATATCCTGCCCTAAAGAGGCTGTGGGCATTACGCCATGAACCACTCTTCATTATCACACACACTTTTATTACTGTTGAGTCAAATAGACTGATCCCAGATAACACATTCCAGTAGTGGGGAGGGGCCATGTGGGGAGGGGCCATGTGGGGAGGGGCCATGGGGGAGGGGCCATGGGGGGAGGGGCCATGGGGGAGGGGCCATGGGGGAGGGGCCATGGGGGAGGGGCCATGGGGGGGGAGGGGCCAGGGGAGAGGGGCCAGGGGGAGAGGGGCCAGGGGGAGAGGGGCCAGAGGGGGAGAGGGGCCAGAGGGGGAGAGGGGCCAGAGGGGGAGAGGGGCCAGAGGGGGAGAGGGGCCAGGGGGGAGAGGGGCCAGGGGGAGAGGGGCCAGAGGGGGAGAGGGGCCAGGGGGAGGGGCCAGGGGCCAGGGGGAGGGGCCAGAGGGGGAGAGGCCAGGGGGAGAGGGGAGTCCACCTTTGGTAAATTAAATTGATTGGACATGATTTTCAAAAAGGCACACACCTGTCTGATGAGAACAAGATTGAACTCTTTGGCCTGAATGCAAAGTGTCACGTCTGGAGGAAACCTGGCACCATCCCTATGGTGAGGCATGGTGGTGGCAGCATCATGCTGTGGGGATGTTTTTCAGAGCAGGGACTGGGAGACTAGTCAGGATCGAGGCAAAGATGAACAGAGCAAAGTACAGAGAGATCTTTGATGAAAAGTGCTTTGGAACAGGTTATAACCTCAGACTGGGGTGAAGGTTCCCCTTCCAACAGGACATCGACCCTAAGCACACAGCCAAGACAAAACAGGAGTGGCTTTGGGACAAGTCTCTGAATGTCCTTGAGTGGCCCAGCCAAAGCCTGGACTGGAACCCAATCGAACATCTCTGGAGAGACCTGAAAATAGCTGTGCAGCACCACTCCCCATCCATCCTGACAGAGCTTCAGAGGATCTACAGAGAAGACTGGGAGAAACTCCCCAAATACAGGTGTGCCAAGCTTGTAGCGTCATACCCAAGAAGACTTGAGGCTGTAATCACTGCCAAAGGTGCTTCAGTGGATTGATGGGGGAAAAAAACAATTGAATCAATTTTAGAATAAGGTTGTAACTTAAACATAATGTGGAAAAAGTCAAGGGGTCTGAAAACTTTCAGAATGCACTGCAATAACATAACCACCAATCAAGCAACATTATGGACTAAGCATTCAAATCCTGTTGCTGCAGTGCAGCATTATTTTCCTGTGCCAATATGGGTCAAACTAAGAGCCTATATCTGTAAAATAAACGCTAATGCTAACAACAGTTATTTGGAGTAAAAGGTGTGTAAACAGAGGTTAGGTGGATGCACCCTCTGCTACATCCCTGGTCTCTGCTGTGGAGATGATTTGGTGGAAAACAATTGTTTACCACGTCTCTGGCTCCGTGAAGAGAGGAAACACTGCAGAGCATGGTGATGACAAGTCTCTACACATCATTAGTGAATAAACACACCTCTACATCACACACACTAATATTAATAATCTGCCCCTCTACATCACACACTCTAATATTAATAATCTGCCCCTCTACATCACACACACTAATATTAATAATCTGCCCCTCTACATCACACACTCTAATATTAATAATCTGCCCCTCTATATCACACACTCTAATATTAATAATATGCCCCTCTACATCACACACTCTAATATTAAGAATCTGCCCCTCTACATCACACACTCTAATATTAAGAATCTGCCCCTCTACATCACACACCGAACATTTCCCAGGTCCCCATGAGGACAAAGGCTATTTTAGGCTCAGTGTTTAGTTGGGCTTAGGCTTAGAGTTAGGGGTTAGTTATAGGGTTAGGAGTTAGGTTCAGGGGTTAGTTGGGTTTAGGGTTAGAGTTAGGGGTTAGCTATAGGGTTAGGTTCAGGGGTTAGTTGGGTTTAGGGTTAGAGTTAGGGGTTAGTTATAGGGTTAGGAGTTAGGTTCAGGGGTTAAGGTATTTGAATGGAAATCAATTTTACATGGATAGTAATACCAAAGTGTGTGTGTGTGGGACATAGCGGAGGGCTGAAACAAAGACACCATCAAAGACCCCATAAACTGATCTAGTGGACTGATTCTTTTTTTGTGTTTACGGAGCCGGTCTGGTCTGGGCCGGTGTTGTGATGTTGTGTGTTTATGCAGAATTCATGTGACGTCCTACAGATGTATATTACAGCTCGCGTGCTTGTTGTGGAGGCAGACACTCATACACACACACGCACACATGCACACACGCGCACACACACACACACACACACACACACCAGTACTAACACACACACATGCACACACCAGTACTAACACACACACACACACAGGCCTACACACAGACTTTATCCACACACACACAGACTGTATATGTCCAATGTCTCTAATCTAAGCAGCAATGTGCCACTCAAACTCAGCGCCAATCTATCATAGAAATGTTGATCATCTTTCATAGATGTGTTTATCTATTATAGAGCTGGTAACCATTTGTAACATGTGTTGTGTGAACGCAACCCTAAACTATAATGAAAACAAACATCGATGGTAGAGATTACACATCAGAGGAGCATGTGGAATACTGTACCTCAGAAGTAGGAAAGGAAATGGATCGGGAGAGGCGGAGGAAAGGAGGAGGAGAGGTTCAGGAAAGGAGGATGAGGAGAGAGAGAGAGACCTCGGTGGAGATTATAACAGAACATGGCCAAGATGTTCATAAATGACCAGCATGGTCGAATAATAATAAGGCAGAACAGTTGAAACTGGAGCAGCAGCACAGTCAGGTGGACTGGGGACACCAAGGAGTCATCATGTCAGGTAGTCCTGGGGCACGGTCCTAGGGCTCAGGTCCTCTGAGAGAGAGAAAGAAAGAGAGAATTAGAGAGAGCATATGTGGGGTGGCCAGTCCTCTTCTGGCTGTGCCGGGTGGAGATTATAACAGAACATGGCCAAGATGTTCAAATGTTCATAAATGACCAGCATGGTCGAATAATAATAAGGCAGAACAGTTGAAACTGGAGCAGCAGTACGGCCAGGTGGACTGGGGACAGCAAGGAGTCATCATGTCAGGTAGTCCTGGGGCATGGTCCTAGGGCTCAGGTCCTCTGAGAGAGAGAAAGAAAGAGAGAATTAGAGAGAGCATATGTGGGGTGGCCAGTCCTCTTCTGGCTGTGCCGGGTGGAGATTATAACAGAACATGGCCAAGATGTTCAAATGTTCATAAATGACCAGCATGGTCGAATAATAGTAAGGCAGAACAGTTGAAACTGGAGCAGCAGCATGGCCAGGTGGACTGGGGACAGCAAGGAGTCATCATGTCAGGTAGTCCTGGGGCATGGTCCTAGGGCTCAGGTCCTCCGAGAGAGAGAAAGAAAGAGAGAAGGAGAGAATTAGAGAACGCACACTTAGATTCACACAGGACACCGAATAGGACAGGGGAAGTACTCCAGATATAACAAACTGACCCCTGCCCCCCGACACATAAACTACTGCAGCATAAATACTGGAGCCTGAGACAGGAGGGGTCAGGAGACACTGTGGCCCCATCTGAGGACACCCCCGGACAGGGCCAAACAGGAAGGATATAACCCCACCCACTTTGCAAAAGCACAGCCCCCACACCACTAGAGGGATATCTTCAACCACCAATTTGCTTTCTAATAATCATAATCTTTTCCTCAAAGAAGTTCATGAATTTATCACTGCTAAAGTGAAAGTCATCCTCTCTTGGGGAATGCTGCTTTTTAGTTAGCTTTGCGACAGTATCAAAAAGGAATTTCGGATTGTTCTTATTTTCCTCAATTAAGTTTGAAAGATAGGATGATCGAGCAGCAGTGAGGGCTCTTCGGTACTGCAAGGTACTGTCTTTCCAAGCTAGTCGGAAGACTTCCAGTTTGGTGTGGCGCCATTTCCGTTCCAATTTTCTGGAAGCTTGCTTCAGAGCTCGGGTATTTTCTGTATACCAGGGAGCTAGTTTCTTATGAGAAATGTTTTTAGTTTTTAGGGGTGCAACTGCATCTAGGATATTGCGGAAGGTTAAATTGAGTTCCTCAGTTAGGTGGTTAACTGATTTTTGTCCTCTGACGTCCTTGGGTAGACAGAGGGAATCTGGAAGGACATCAAGGAATCTTTGTGTTGTCTGTGAATTTATAGCACAACTTTTGATGTTCCTTGGTTGGGGTCTGAGCAGATTATTTGTTGCAATTGCAAACGTAATAAAATGGTGGTCCGAGTCCAGGATTATGAGGAAAACATTAAGATCCACAACATTTATTCCATGGGACAAAACTAGGTCCAGCGTATGACTGTGACAGTGAGTGGGTCCAGAGACATGTTGGACAAAACCCACTGAGTCGATGATGGCTCCGAAAGCCTTTTGGAGTGGGTCTGTGGACTTTTCCATGTGAATATTAAAGTCACCAAAAATTAGAATATTATCTGCTATGACTACAAGGTCCGATAGGAACTCAGTGAGGAACGCTGTATATGGCCCAGGAGGCCTGTAAACAGTAGCTATAAAAAGTGATTGAGTAGGCTGCATAGATTTCATGACTAGAAGCTGTTTTGATAGTGAACATACCTATTTTGATAGTAAACATGACCGTTTTGTACCTAGTAAACATGCCCATTTGTACCTAGTAAACATGATTGTATTGTTAGTAAACATGACTGTTTTGATAGTAAACATGACCGTCTTGTACCTAGTAAACTTGCCTGTTTTGATAGTGAACATGACTGTTTTGATAGTGAACAGGACTGTTTTGATTGTAAACATGACCATTTGGTACCTAGTAAACTTGCCTATTTTGATAGTAAACATGACCGTTTTGAACCTAGTAAACATGACTGTTTTGATAGTAAACATGACTGTTTTGACAGTAAACATGACCGTTTTGATAGTAAACATGACAGTTTTGGACCTAGTAAACATGACTGTTTTGATAGTAAACATGACCGTCTTGTACCTAGTAAACTTGCCTGTTTTGATAGTGAGCATGACTGTTTTGATAGTGAACAGGGGCCTGTTGCACAAAAGTAGAATTAAGACATCCGGGATAAATGACTCAGCTGAGCTCAATGAAGCCAAAACATGTGCGTCCAGGCTTAATTGGTTGCACAAAGACCATGCCAGGATGAGCAGACACGGATTCATTAAGCCAGGTGAAACCAATCCTGGATAGGTGCGCGCTCACGGCTCACTCAAATAGACCCCGCCACAGATCACAGATTAACTGATTTACCATGGCAACTAGAGCCGCGTACTTTTCCCCGTCGGAAGCACAAATCCTCATGGAGGCATACGAGGAGGTAAAAGATATAATTAAGAAGAAAGGCAACACCGCCACAGTGATAAAGCAAAGAGAAAAAGCGTGGCAAAGTATTGCAGACCGCCTGAATGCGTAAGTAGTGCACAATTACACACTCACCGCTCCGCTGAAACATCACAATTACAATTCAAATATTTAATTCACATCTCCAAAAATGCAGTTGTACTGTAATTATGAAACGGTTAAATTTTTTATTGAAATGCACTGCAGATATGAGTGAAATTGTGTAAAGTAACTCCATCACACTGTATAAAGCTATGATAAATTTTTTGATATTTTTACTGAAAACAAGACAAAAATACCAAGTAATTTTTTGCAGTGTGACTCCATTAAGTGTGTGTGTGTGTGTGTGTGTGTGTGTGTGGATTAAACATGAACGGGCCAAAACGGACATGGCAGCAGGTCAAAATCAAATACAAGAACATTCTGCAGAATGGTATGGTCCCTGACTAATATTTAACAAAGCACAAGCATATATTGTACCCAGAAGGTGCCTGCTCACACATTGTCTGTACTGTTTTAGCAGTGAAAAAGAATACCCACAGACAAGGCACGGGTGGTGGGTCACCAAAGGCTGACCTTACCCCAGCAGAGGACATGGCCTTGGAGCTAAATAAAGGCAGGCCCGTCTTAGAGGGGATCCCTGGGGGGAAAGAGACGAGCATAGGTTCCTCCCAAGATGCCACCCGCTTCATTCAAGGTATGTCCTTCCATCTCTACATGGGATACAACCACATTCATATTGAATCAATTTGGACTGTCTGACTTTACCTATTGCCTTGCAGTGTCTGGCAGCACTGTGTTCCTGTTAGAGCCACCAGCACAAGCACCAGACGATGCTGATCCAGTGAGTACTCCATCAAAGGCCTGGCATGTCTTGTCTACTAGCTTCAATATGAATCCGATTAAATGTGATAGGGTGAAGGCCCCAGTGCAGCAGCAACAGCACATGATGGAGACGATGATGAGGAGGAGACCATCTCTCTGGATTCCAGAAGGCATGAGGTATCATGTTAAGACTGTGAAAGTACTATTTACTCTACAATGGTGAGGAGTCCTCATCAAAATCAAAAAATCTAATTTCTTTTACAGGACCCAGATGCTATACAGTGGGAAAACCAGCCTGGCAACATAGTGCGTATTAATAAAAGGACACCACATCCTGCCAAATTCCAGCTGCGCTAATTGTATTGTGTTCACAGAGCTCACAAGCTATCAGAAAGTTGTATGGCAACCACCTCCGGCGCCAAATAGAACTGGCAGACATAGACATTCAGTACAAGAAGAAAAAGATGGAAAATCTTGCACTGGAGTTCGAAATAAAAAAGAGGACAATTAGGAAACTGGACCTTGAAATAAAAAAACTTGAGAGGGAGGTGAGATATGCCTTCAATGTACACTGTATGCTAACTGTAACACAAATGTATTAATCATTATTTTTCTTTCCTCCCCCAGCTCCAAGAAGATGACACAGCTCAAAATAAAAATTAGGTATATTCTCGTAAAGTCAAGTGAGCCATGACATATGAGCTCTTATTGTGAGCACACAGGACGGTGGCATCTTTCTAAGGTTTTTTTTATTTTCCCAGCAATCAGTACAACCAAGTCATCGTTATAAGGCATCGCCCTCTTTTGCCCACCCCCCCAGCACCAGGTGTGGCCACTAGCCTATATGAAGGCCCAAAATTGTGTGTTCCTTTCTGCTCTGACAATGGCATGCCCATTCGTGCGAGATGTGGTGGATGAAGAAGCACTTGTGCTGAGGAGAGCCTTCAGGCGAGAAAGGGTCTTCAGGGACCGGTTGGACCCACTGGCCTTCCCTGATGACCATCTATATGAAAGATACAGGTTTTCTGCAGATGGCATCAGGTATCTATGCAGACTACTGGGTCCCAGGATTAAGCACCGCACTGCACGGAGCCATGCACTGAGTGTGGAGCAAATGGTTTGTGTGGCCTTGCGCTTTTTTGCTAGTGGAGCCTTCCTGTACTCAGTGGGGGATGCAGAACAGCTGAACAAGGCCACAATTTGCCGCACAATAAGGAGTGTGTGTCTGGCTATCAAAGCATTAGCAGATGTCTTCATCTCCTTCCCTGGCCACAGAAGACTCTGTGACATCAAAGAGGAGTTCTATAGGATTGCAGGTAAGAGGATCTACAAATTACAGGACAACTGTTAACACATAGTAGGATACTCATTACTTTGTGTGACAGGTTTCCCCAATGTCATTGGTGCAGTGGACTGCACACACATAAGGATAAAAAGCCCCTCAGGTGCCCATGAGGCCGATTTTGTGAATAGGAAATCCTTTCACAGCATTAATGTTCAGGTGAACATTACTTTTTGATATTGTCCATTGACGAACACTCTGCATTGCCAGTGATGTGCATTGATTGGTGTAATATTCCTCATCTTATGATTTCAGATGGTCTGCAATGCTGACTGTGTGATCAGCAATGTTGTGGCAAAATGGCCTGGCTCAGTCCATGACTCCAGAATCTTTCGGGCCTCTGAAATCTATCACAAGGTAAGCCACACAACCCCTATTTATAACCATCATGGCTGTGTCAAGAATATCACTGTGTTTATGAGGTAGTAATGATGAGATTTTGTGTTGACAGGTGAATTCTCTGGTGTGTTGCTGGGAGACAGGGGTATGGCTGCCAGCCTTTTCTCCTGACACCTTTCACAGACCCCCAGGAAGCACAGCAGGCCTACAACCATGCCCATGCCAGGACCAGGGCCTGAGTTGAAATGACCTTTGGCCTCCTGAAGGCACGCTTTCACTGCCTTCACAAATTAAGGGTCAGCCCTGTTAGGGCATGTGATATTACTGTGGCTTGTGCTGTCCTCCACAATGTGGCCTGCCTGAGGAAGGAGAGGGCCCCCAGAGTGCCACCAGCCATGGACTGGGACAATCCGGCAATCTTCCCTGATGACGACAGTGGCCGGCTGCTGAGGGACCAATATGTGTTGAATTATTTTAGTTAGTATGTGTGCTTTCAATTTTGGTTAAATATGTCCTGCGGTGGCAGAGGAATTTGGGTTTTTTTGGGTTCGTTT
Source organism: Oncorhynchus tshawytscha (assembly GCF_018296145.1). NCBI lineage: Eukaryota > Metazoa > Chordata > Actinopteri > Salmoniformes > Salmonidae > Oncorhynchus > Oncorhynchus tshawytscha. Next base: position 30,187,593 of record NC_056430.1, on the reverse strand, counting down.
TTGACAATTTGGCCTCTTATGATGTTTGTGCGGTATACTGTGTGTAATACAAGGCTGCAGGAGGCTACTGCATCCATTCATTTGTCTGTTCAGTTGATGTGTATGGATTTGTCCTGCATTTATTTTAGTGTGCAGACATGCAGGGTGTGTTATATACAGACCTTTGAATGTGTATGTATCATTTTGTATAATATGCTTGGATTCTGTGCTTTCCATCTTGTAGAGTCACTGTGACTTCAGTTTCGAAAGGAGCTGATGGTTTACCTGCTTTGTTTTGTCCTTATTCAATAAAGGAACATAATGTTACACATTGTGTTTTTATATTCATATGGAATGTGTATTTGTTTATATGACAGAGTACTAGGGCCACACTGAAGGAAAAAGGATAAAGTCGTAAATTTATGAGGCTGGTTCTTTCTGCAGAAAAGCTACATATTGTTTTTACAGTTTTGATACTTATGACAATGTGATACTTAATATTCTGGCACATCAGCATGTCTTTGTTTATGAAACCATACTGAAGTACAATTTCACGAAATGCCCCACATCTGTCATTTTAACAACTGTCCTCCTTTAAAACAACTGGTTACAATATGACTTGTGTTTTTTTCCCCTCTGTGGCCCTAATATTCTATCATTTTATATATAGCCTTATAGTCTATGGGAAACTGTAAATTATCTAATGATAGCAACATCATCTAAAAATCATTTTTTATCCAAAATCATTGAAATTAATGATCACAAACGTTTAAATAATAACAGTGGGTCTAGTTATATGTGATAACAATGTATAGTGAGCAGTGAAATAACTATTGGTTTCCATTTGTGGTGACTGCTGACTGACATTAGGGATGAGATTAAATAGATCCTGGAATTTAGCCTGGTCTGGAGCAGGCTAGCTCCACAGAATAAATCTCCATGGTAATTTATACCATAACATATCCTCCTGCCCCCTATCCATCTTTACTGCAACCGGATTACGGATCAATTGAGCCAGGATCACCAAGATATCCTGGCTTAATCCCTTATCCTAGTTTTGTGCAACAGGCCCCAGGACTGTTTTGATTGTAAACATGACCATTTGCTACCTAGTAAACTTGCCTATTTTGATAGTAAACATGACCGTTTTGTACCTAGTAAACATGACTGTTTTGATAGTAAACATTACTGTTTTGTACCTAGTAAACTTGCCTGTTTTTTGAGAGTGAACAGGACTGTTTTCATGGTAAACTTGCCTGTTTTGATAGTGAACATGACTATTTTGATAGTAAACATGCCCGTTTTGTACATAGTAAACATGACTGTTTTGATAGTAAACATGCCTGTTTTGATAGTAAACATGACTGTTTTGTACCTAGTAAACATGACCATTTGTACCTAGTAAACATGATTGTATTGTTAGTAAACATGACTGTTTTGATAGTAAACATGACTGTTTTGATAGTAAACATGACTGTTCTGTACCTAGTAAACATGCCCATTTGTACCTAGTAAACATGATTGTATTGTTAGTAAACATGACTGTTTTGATAGTAAACATGACCGTCTTATACCTAGTAAACTTGCCTGTTTTGATAGTGAACATGACCATTTGTACCTAGTAAACATGATTGTATTGATCGTAAACATGACTGTTTTGATAGTAAACATGACTTTTGATAGTGCACATGCCTGTTTTGATAGTAAACAGGACTGTTTTGATTGTAAACATGACCATTTGGTACCTAGTAAACTTGCCTATTTTGATAGTAAACATGACCGTTTTGAACCTAGTAAACATGACTGTTTTGATAGTAAACATGACTGTTTTGACAGTAAACATGACCGTTTTGATAGTAAACATGACAGTTTTGGACCTAGTAAACATGACTGTTTTGATAGTAAACATGACCGTCTTGTACCTAGTAAACTTGCCTGTTTTGATAGTGAGCATGACTGTTTTGACAGTGAACAGGACTGTTTTGATTGTAAACATGACCATTTGGTACCTAGTAAACATGACTGTTTTGATAGTAAACATGACCGTTTTGTACCTAGTAAACATGACTGTTTTGATAGTAAACATGACCGTCTTGTACCTAGTAAACTTGCCTGTTTTGATAGTGAGCATGACTGTTTTGACAGTGAACAGGACTGTTTGGATTGTAAACATGACCATTTGGTACCTAGTAAACTTGCCTGTTTTGATAGTAAACATTACTGTTTTGTACCTAGTAAACTTGCCTGTTTTTTGAGAGTGAACAGGACTGTTTTCATGGTAAACTTGCCTGTTTTGATAGTAAACATTACTGTTTTGTACCTAGTAAACTTGCCTGTTTTTTGAGAGTGAACAGGACTGTTTTCATGGTAAACTTGCCTGTTTTGATAGTGAACATGACTATTTTGATAGTAAACATGACTGTTTTGTACCTAGTAAACATGCCCATTTGTACCTAGTAAACATGATTGTATTGTTAGTAAACATGACTGTTTTGATAGTAAACATGACCGTCTTGTACCTAGTAAACATGACCATTTGTACCTAGTAAACATGATTGTATTGATCGTAAACATGACTGTTTTGATAGTAAACATGACTTTTGATAGTAAACATGACTGTTTTGTACCTAGTAGACATGCCTGTTTTGATAGTGAACATGACTGTTTTGTACCTAGTAAACTTGTCTGTTTTGATAGTGAACATGACTGTTTTGATAGTAAACATGACTGTTTTGATAGTAAACATTACTGTTTTGTACCTAGTAGACATGCCTGTTTTGATAGTGAACATGACTGTTTTGTACCTAGTAAACTTGCCTGTTTTTTGAGAGTGAACATGACTGTTTTCATAGTAAACTTGCCTGTTTTGATAGTGAACATGAATATTTTGATAGTAAACATGACCGTTTTGTACCTAGTAAACATGCCTGTTTTGATAGTAAACATGACCGTTTTGATAGTAAACATGACCGTTTTGATAGTAAACATGACCGTTTTGATAGTAAACATGACTGTTTTGTACCTAGTAAACTTGCCTGTTTTTTGAGAGTGAACATGACTGTTTTGATAGTAAACATGACTGTTTTGTACCTAGTAAACTTGCCTGTTTTTTGAGAGTGAACATGACTGTTTTCATAGTAAACTTGCCTGTTTTGATAGTGAACATGAATATTTTGATAGTAAACATGCCCGTTTTGTACCTAGTAAACATGCCTGTTTTGATAGTAAACATGACCGTTTTGATAGTAAACATGACCGTTTTGATAGTAAACATGACCGTTTTGTCAGTAAACATGACCGTTTTGACAGTTAACATACCTGTTTTGATAGTTAATATACCTGTTTTGATAGTAAACATGACCGTTTTGAGAGTAAACATGACCGTTTTGAGAGTAAACATGACCATTTTGTCAGTAAACATGACCGTTTTGACAGTTAACATACCTGTTTTGATAGTTAATATACCTGTTTTGACAGTAAACATGCCTGTTTCGACAGTAAACATGACCGTTTCGATAGTAAACATGACTGTTTTGATAGTGAACATGACTGTTTTGATAGTGAACATGACTGTTTTGTACCTAGTAAACTTGCCTGTTTTTTGAGAGTGAACATGACTGTTTTCATAGTAAACTTGCCTGTTTTGATAGTGAACATGAATATTTTGATAGTAAACATGACCGTTTTGTACCTAGTAAACATGCCTGTTTTGATAGTAAACATGACCGTTTTGATAGTAAACATGACCGTTTTGATAGTAAACATGACTGTTTTGATAGTAAACATGACCGTTTTGATAGTGAACATGACTGTTTTGATAGTAAACATGACTGTTTTGATAGTAAACATGACCGTTTTGATAGTAAACATGACTGTTTTGTACCTAGTAAACTTGCCTGTTTTTTGAGAGTGAACATGACTGTTTTCATAGTAAACTTGCCTGTTTTGATAGTGAACATGAATATTTTGATAGTAAACATGACCGTTTTGTACCTAGTAAACATGCCTGTTTTGATAGTAAACATGACCGTTTTGATAGTAAACATGACCGTTTTGATAGTAAACATGACCGTTTTGTCAGTAAACATGACCGTTTTGACAGTTAACATACCTGTTTTGATAGTTAATATACCTGTTTTGATAGTAAACATGACCGTTTTGAGAGTAAACATGACCATTTTGTCAGTAAACATGACCGTTTTGACAGTTAACATACCTGTTTTGATAGTTAATATACCTGTTTTGACAGTAAACATGCCTGTTTCGACAGTAAACATGACCGTTTCGATAGTGAACATGACTGTTTTGATAGTGAACATGACTGTTTTGATAGTGAACATGACTGTTTTGATAGTGAACATGATTGTTTTGATAGTAAACATGACCGTTTTGTACCTAGTAAACATTACTGTTTTGTACCTAGTAAACATGCCTGTTTTGATAGTGAACATGACTGTTTTGATAGTAAACATGACCGTTTTGACAGTACAAATGCCTGTTTTGATAGTGAACATGCCTGTTTTGATAGTAAACATGACCGTTTTGATAGTAAACATGACCGTTTTGACAGTTAACATACCTGTTTTGATAGTAAACATGACCGTTTTGACAGTACAAATGCCTGTTTTGATAGTGAACATGACTGTTTTGATAGTAAACATGACCGTTTTGACAGTAAACATGACCATTTTTATAGTAAACATGACTGTTTTGATAGTGAACATGGCTGTTTTGATAGTGAACATGGCTGTTTTGATAGTGAACATGCCTGTTTTGATAGTAAACATAACTGTTTTGACAGTAAACAAGCCTGTTTGACAGTAAACATGACCGTTTTGATAGTAAACATGACTGTTTTGCTAATAAACATGACTGTTTTGATAGTGAACATGACTGTTTTGCTAATAAACATGACTGTTTTGATAGTGAACATGACTGATTTGCTAATAAACATGACTGTTTTGATAGTGAACATGACTGATTTGCTAATAAACATGACTGTTTTGATAGTGAACATGACTGTTTTGCTAATAAACATGACTGTTTTGATAGTGAACATGACTGTTTTGCTAATAAACATGACTGTTTTGATAGTGAACATGACTGATTTGATAGTGAACATGACTGATTTGATAGTGAACATGACTGTTTTGCTAATAAACATGACTGTTTTGATAATAAACATGACCGTGTATGAACACTGTTCTTACACCATAAGGAGGTAGAGAAGGATCACTGTCAGTGTCCATTTGTTGCATGTGTGTACTGTGTGTTGTGTGTTAGAGTGTGTGTGTACTGTGTTGTGTGTGTAAATGCGTGTGTGTAGTATGTTGTGTGTGTGTAAGAGCGTGTGTTTACTGTGTTGTGTGTGTAAGAGCGTGTGTTTACTGTGTTGTGTGTATAAGAGCGTGTGTGTACTGTGTTGAGTGTGTGTAAGAGCGTGTGTGTACTGTGTTGTGTGTGTGTGTTGTGGATCTTCATCGGTCCCATCTGTCACACATCTGTGTGTGTGTGTGTGTGTGTGTGTGTGTGTGTGTATGTAAGTGTGAGACATTCGGAGATGATTAAGGTTATCATCACCCTTCCCTCCATCTGTGTCCGTGTGACTCTCCCTCTCCAATGAGCCACCCCGTCCCCATGGAAACACCCAGTGAGTGTAAACAACGCCCTAAGTGATTGGACCAGGAACTCCAAACACAACTCATTAGCATAACACATTCTAGTTCAAAACTCTGAAACAAGACTGTCATGAGATGGATTGAACTCTGTGTGTGTGTGTGTGTGTGTGTGTGTGTGTGTGTGTGTGTGTGTGTGTGTGTGTGTGTGTGTGTGTGACCCCTCCTGTCTCAGCCTCCAGTATTTATGCTGCAGTAGTTTATGTGTCGGGGGGCTAGGGTCAGTTTGTTATATCTGGAGTACTTCTCCTGTCCTATTCGGTGTCCTGTGTGAATTTAAGTGTGCTCTCTCTAATTCTCTCTCTCTCTCTCTCAGAGGACCTGAGCCCTAGGACCATGCCTCAGGACTACCTGACATGACGACTCCTTGCTGTCCCCAGTCCACCTGGCCGTGCTGCTGCTCCAGTTTCAACTGTTCTGCCTTATTATTATTGGACCATGCTGGTCATTTATGAACATTTGAACATCTTGGCCATGTTCTGTTATAATCTCCACCCGCCACAGATCTCCACCCGCCACAGACTGGCCACCCCTCATAGCCTGTTTCCTCTCTAGGTTTCTTCCTAGGTTTTGGCCTTTCTAGGGAGTTTTTCCTAGCCACCCTGCTTCTACACCTGCATTGCTTAATTTATTATTCAACCAGAATTTAAACGTTTTTTTGAGCAATGGTAAGAATGCCATAACAAGACAAAGGACTCACAGGTGACCACACACACACACACACACTCACTCACTCACTCACTCACTCACTCACTCACTCACTCACACACACACTTGGAGAAATCACTCATTCTCATCATGGAATGGAATCAATTTCGAAATCACAACCAAATTTCACCATCAATTTCCACATAGGAGTGAGAGGCCGAACAGAAACTTCAGCTTTGTTCTATCCTGTTGTGTTCCAACACACAAACAAAGTTGCTCTGAAAATCCCCAGAAAACCATGGTGTAATGATTTATCACGCTACCCCTAGTGTTGATGACTCTAAGTGGCAGCCCTATCTCCCTGATCCTGGCATGGCGTGTGTGTGTGTGGGAGTGTGTTTGGAGGTGGATGTGTGTTTGGAGGTGGAGGTGTGTGTTTGGATGTGTGTGTGTCCAGGGAGGGAGGGGACCCAGTAGGACCCCCTGAAACACGCACTGAGTGCTGGAAAACACCCCTATGGTTAGAGTGTGTGTGGAGGTGTGTGTGTGGAGGTGTGTGTGTGGAGGTGTGTGTGTGGAGGTGTGTGTGTGTGGAGGTGTGTGTGTGGAGTGTGTGTGTGTGGAGGTGTGTGTGTGGAGGTGTGTGTGTGGAGGTGTGTGTGTGGAAGTGTGTGTGTGGAGGTGTGTGTGTGGTGTGTGTGTGTGTGTGTGTGTGGAGGTGTGTGTGTGAGGTGTGTGTGTGGAGGTGTGTGTGGAGGTGTGTGTGTGTGTGGAGGTGTGTGGTGGTGTGTGGAGTGTGTGTGTGTGTGTGTGTGTGTGGGTGTGTGTGTGGAGTGTGTGTGTGTGGAGTGTGTGTGTGTGTGTGTGGAGTGTGTGTGTGTGGGTGTGTGTGTGTGTGTGTGGAGTGTGTGTGTGTGTGTGGTGTGTGTGTGTGTGGAGTGTGTGGAGGTGTGTGTGTGTGGAGGTGTGTGTGTGTGTGTGTGTGTGTGTGTGTGTGTGTGGAGGTGTGTGTGTGGAGTGTGTGTGTGTGGTGGTGTGTGTGTGTGGAGAGTGTGTGTGTGTGTGTGTGTGGGAGTGTGGAGGTGTGTGTGTGTGTGAGGTGTGTGTGTGTGTGTGTGTGTGGAGGTGTGTGTGTGGAGTGTGTGTGTGGAGGTGTGTGTGTGTGTGTGTGTGTGTGTGGAGAGTGTGTGTGTGTGGTGTGTGTGTGTGTGTGGAGGTGTGTGTGTGTGTGGTGTGTGGTGTGTGTGTGTGTGTGTGTGGTGTGTGTGTGGAGTGTGGTGTGTGTGTGTGTGTGTGTGTGTGTGTGTGTGGTGTGTGGAGTGTGTGTGTGTGTGTGTGTGTGGAGGTGTGTGTGTGTGTGTGTGTGTGTGTGTGTGTGTGTGGAGGTGTGTGTGTGGAGGTGTGTGTGTGTGGAGGTGTGTGTGTGTGTGTGTGGAGTGTGTGTGGAGGTGTGTGGAGGTGTGTGGAGGTGTGTGTGTGTGGAGTGTGTGTGTGTGTGTGTGTGTGTGTGTGTGTGTGTGTGTGTGTGTGTGTGTGTGTGTGTGTGTGTGTGTGTGTGTGTGTGAGTGTGTGTGTGTGTGGAGGTGTGTGTGTGTGTGTGTGTGTGTGTGTGAGGTGTGTGTGTGTGTGTGTGTGGTGTGTGTGTGTGTGTGTGTGTGTGTGTGGAGTGTGGTGTGTGTGTGTGTGTGTGTGTGTGTGTGTGTGTGTGGTGTGTGGAGGTGTGTGTGTGTGTCTGTGGAGGTGTGTGTGTGTGGTGTGTGGAGGTGTGTGTGTGTGTGTGTGTGTGGAGGTGTGTGTGTGTGTGTGTGTGTGGAGGTGTGTGTGTGTGTGTGTGGTGTGTGTGGGTGTGTGTGTGTGGAGGTGTGTGTGTGTGTGGAGTGTGTGTGTGTGGAGTGTGTGTGTGGAGTGTGTGTGTGTGTGTGGAGGTGTGTGTGTGTG
>NC_056430.1:30096853-30169353 GCF_018296145.1 Oncorhynchus tshawytscha | reverse complement strand
CTGAGACCTGATGAGTTTCCATATTTAGGCTTTGGCTTAGAGGGCTAATACACTCTTCTGCAAGAGGCCTGAGCTCCACCCCAAGCAGCAGAGACAAAGCGCTACAGTATATTCAGAACAGGTGGCCATGTAAAACGCTGCTTTAGAAAAGAGCAGGCTGAGCTGTTTATAGAAACTGATAAGAGACAGAGAGACAGAGACAGAGAGACACACACACTTACTGGCCTGAGGCCAAACCATGACCAACAACATTGGACACTCTATGGAACAAAAAGCCTTCACTATATCATCCTGGAATTTCCAAGGCCTGAGGTCATCTGCCTTTGGCCTAAAGAGCAGGAACCCGGACTTCACCAAAGAAATCGCTAACACAGACATTGTCATCCTGCAAGAAACCTGGTATAGAGGAGACGGACCCACTGGTTGCCCTCTAGGTTACAGAGAGCTGGTAGTCCCATCCACCAAACTACCAGGTGTGAAACAGGGAAGGGACTCAGGGGGTATGCTAATTTGGTATAGGGCAGACCTAACTCAATCCATTAAATTAATCAAAACAGGAACATTCTACATTTGGCTAGAAATTCAAAAGGAAATTATCCTAACAGAGAAAAATGTCCTCCTGTGTGCTACCTACATCCCCCCACTAGAATCCCCATATTTTAATGAAGACAGCTTCTCCATCCTGGAGGGGGAAATCAATCATTTCCAGGCCCAGGGACATGTACTAGTCTGTGGCGACCTAAATGCCAGAACCGGACAAGAACATGACACCCTCAGCACACAGGGGGACAAACACCTGCCTGGAGGTGACAGCATTCCCTCCCACATATGCCCCCCTAGGCACAACTATGACAACATAACCAACAAAAACGGGTCACAACTAAGGCAGCTCTGTCGCACGCTGTGTATGTACATAGTCAATGGTAGGCTTCGAGGGGACTCCTATGGTAGGTACACATATAGCTCATCTCTTGGCAGTAGTACTGTAGACTACTTTATCACTGACCTCAACCCAGAGTCTCACAGAGCGTTCACAGTCAGCCCACTGACACCCCTATCAGACCACAGCAAAATCACAGTCTACTTAAACAGAGCAATACTCAATCACGAGGCATCAAAGCCAAAGGAAGTGAGTAACATTAAGAAATGCTATAGATGGAAGGAATGCAGTTTGGAAACCTACCAAAAAACAATTAGGCAACAACAAATTCAATCCCTTTTAGACAATTTCCTGGGTAAAACGTTCCACTGTAATAGTGAAGTTGTAAACTTGGCAGTAGAAAATCTTAACAGTATATTTGACCTCTCAGCTTCTCTATCAAATCTCAAAATCTCAAATAGGAAACCGAAGAAAATGAACAACAATGACAAATGGTTTGATGAAGAATGCAAAAATCTAAGAAAGAAATTGAGAAACCTGTCCAACCAAAAACATAGAGACCCGGAAAACCTGAGTCTACGCCTTCACTATGGTGAATCACTAAAACAATACAGAAATACACTGCGGAAAAAGAAGGAACAGCATGTCAGAAATCAGCTCAATGTAATTGAAGAATCCATAGACTCTAACCACTTCTGGGAAAATTGGAAAACACTAAGCAAACAACAACACGAAGAATTATCTATCCAAAATGGAGATGTATGGGTGAACCACTTCTCCAATCTTTTTGGCTCTATAACAAAGAATAAAGAGCAAAAACATATACGATCAAATACAAATCTTAGAATCAAATATTAAAGACTACCAGAACCAACTGGATTCTCCAATGAACTTGAACGAGTTACAGGACAAAATAAAACCCTCCAACCCAAAACGGCCTGTGGTGTTGATGGTATCCTTAACTTCTTGGATATAGGGGGCGCTATTTTAATTTTTGGATGAAAAACGTTCCCGTTTTAAACAAGATATTTTGTCACGAAAAGATGCTCGACTATGCATATATTTGACAGCTTTTGAAAGAAAACACTCTGACGTTTCCAAAACTGCAAAGATATTGTCTGTGAGTGCCACAGAACTGATGTTACAGAAAAAACCCAGATAAAAATGCAATCAGGAAGTGTGTTGATGATAAGATTTGAGGAACTAGACTCGGTCATGAACCAGGACACGGTGGAATAAAATATATGTAGGCTGTTTATTCAGTGAAAAAGTATTTCTCAGGCGTGCACGGGCTCATTCACACTTGACTCAGAGAGAGACAGCTGGAACGCACCCCGAAGACAAAGCGTGCATCAGAATTAATACATAGAATGACGTAGGTAGATTCTGGTAGTCCTGGCTTCTGGTAGGTTGCTTGCAGGTGATGGACAGTCCTCTCCAGCCTAGTGTCAGTATCCCATTGGTTCTTGACAGAGTTCTTTGTTCTCTATGCTGGTGTGTGTGGTTAGAGAGTTTCAGTGTGTGTGTGTGTGTGTGTGTGTTATCGTAGCCAGCCACCTGTGCGGGGGGTGCTGCCAGTGCGGTTAGTGTCTGCTGGGAACAGGGGGAGGTTATGAAACAGAGAGCATTTATTAGTGCAAGCTATAATTACATGGTTAAGGCCACAGGCAGACAACAGTCAGTGAATGCTTTATTACATGTGTCAATATGTTATTACAAGTGCCGCATTTTTTGAAACCGCCTCATGGCAATTACTCCTTATATGGCTGTGGAGGAGCTAGGAGTCAGCTTACGTTTTCCACGTTTTCCCCAAGGTGTCTGCAGCATTGTGACGTATTTGTAGGCATATCATTGGAAGATTGACCATAAGAGACTACATCTACCAGGTGGTCGCTTGGTGTCCTCCGTCGCAATTATTGCGTAATCTCCAGCTGCAGTATTTTTCCGTTTGCTTCTGATGAGAAACCAACTGCCACGAACGATTTATCATTGAATAGATATGTGAAAAACACCTTGAGGATTGATTCTAAACAACGTTTGCCATGTTTCTGTCGATATTATGGAGCTAATTTGGAAAAAGGTTCGGTGTTGTAGTGACTGCATTTTCGGGGTTTTTTCTTAGCCAAACGTGATGAACAAAACGGAGCTATTTCTCCTACACAAATAATATTTTTGGAAAAAATGAACATTTGCTATCTAACGGAGAGTCTCGTCATTGAAAACATCCGAAGTTCTTCAAAGGTAAATGATTTTATTTGAATGCTTTTCTTGTTTTTGTGAAAATGTTGCCTGCTGAATGCTAGGCTTAATGCTATGCTAGGCTATCAATACTCTTACACAAATGCTTGTGTAGCTTTGGTTGAAAAGCATATTTTGACAATCTGAGATGACAGTGTTGTTAACAAAAGGCTAAGCTTGTGTTTCAATATATTTATTTCATTTCATTTGCGATTTTCATGAATAGGAAACGTTGTGTTATGGTAATGAGCTTGAGGCTATGATTACGCTCCCGGATACGGGATTGCTCGACGCTAGAGGTTAATGAAATTATCAAATATACAGACAACAAATTCCAATTGGCTATACTAAAACTCTTTAACATCATCCTTAGCTTTGGCATCTTCCCCAATATTTGGAACCAAGGACTGATCACCCCAATCCACAAAAGTGGAGACAAATTTGACCCCAATAACTACCGTGGAATATGCGTCAACAGTAACCTTGGGAAAATCCTCTGCATCATCATTAATAGCAGACTTGTACATTTCCTCAATGAAAACAATGTACTGAGCAAATTTCAAATTGGCTTTTTACCAAATTACTGTACAACAGACCATGTATTCACCCTGCACACCCTAATTGACAACCAAACAAACTAAAACAAAGGCAAAGTCTTCTCATGCTTTGTTGATTTCAAAAAAGCCTTGGACTCAATTTGGCATTAGGGTCTGCTATACAAATTGATGGAAAGTGGTGTTGGGGGTAAAACATACGACATTATAAAATCCATGTACACAAACAACAAGTGTGCGGTTAAAATTGGCAAAAAACACACATTTCTTGACACAGGGTCAGGGGTTAGACAGGGATGCAGCTTAAGCCCCACCCTCTTCAACATATATATCAACGAATTGACGCGGGCACTAGAAAAGTCTGCAGCACCCGGCCTCACCCTACTAGAATCCGAAGTCAAATGTCTGCTGTATCCTGATGATCTGGTGCTTCAGTCACCAACCAAGCAGGGCCTACAGCAGCACCTAGATCTTATGCACAGATTCTGTCAGACCTGGGCCCTGACAGTAAATCTCAGTAAGACCAAAATAATGGTGTTCCAAAAAAGGTCCAGTCACCAGGACCACAAATACAAATTCCATCTAGACACTGTTGCCCTAGAGCACACAAAAAACTATACATACCTTGGCCTAAACATCAGCGCCACAGGTAACTTCCACAAAGCTGTGAACGATCTGAGAGACAAGGCAAGAAGGGCATTCTATGCCATCAAAAGGAACATACATTTCAACATACCAATTAGGATTTGGTTAAAAATACTTGAATCAGTCATAGAACCCATTGCCCTTTATGGTTGTGAGGTCTGGGGTCCGCTCACCAACTAAGACTTCACAAAATGGGACAAACACCAAATTGAGACTCTGCACGCAGAATTCTGCAAAAATATCCTCAGTGTACAACGTAGAACACCAAATAATGCATGCAGAGCAGAATTAGGCCGATACCCACTAATTATCCAGAAACTAAAAATCCAGAAAAGAGCCGTTAAATTCGATAACCACCTAAAAGGAAGCGATTCCCAAACCTTCCATAACAAAGCCATCACCTACAGAGAGATGAACCTGGAGAAGAGTCCCCTAAGCAAGCTGGTCCTGGGGCTCTGTTCACAAACACAAACACACCCTACAGAGCCCCAGGACAGCAGCACAATTAGACCCAACCAAATCATGAGAAAACAAAAAGATAATTACGTGACACATTGGAAAGAATTAACAAAAAAACAGAGCAAACTAGAATGCTATTTGGCCCTAAACAGAAAGTACACAGCGGGAGAATACCTGTCCACTGTGACTGACCCAAAATTAAGGAAAGCTTTGACTATGTACAGACTCAGTAATCATAGCCTTGCTATTGAGAAAGGCCGCCGTAGGCAGACATGGCTCTCAAGCGAAGACAGGCTATGTGCTCACTGCCCACAAAATGAGGTGGAAACTGAGCTGCACTTCTTAACCTCCTGCCCAATGTATGACCATATTAGAGAGGCATATTTCCCTCAGATTACACAGATCCACAAAGAATTTGAAAACAAATCCAATTTTGATAAACTCCCATATCGACTGGGTGAAATTCCACAGTGTGCCATCACAGCAGCAAGATTTGTGACCTGTTGCCACGAGAAAAGGGCAACCAGTGAAGAACACACACCATTGTAAATACAAGCCACATTTATGCTTATTTATTTTATCTTGTGTCCTTTAACCATTTGTACATTGTTAAAACACTATATATATATATATATATATATATAATATGACATTTGTAATTTCTTTATTGTTTTGAAACTTCTGTATGTGTAATGTTAATTTTTATTGTTTATTTCACTTTATATATTATCTATCTCACTTGCTTTGCTAATGTTAACACGTTTCCCATGCCAATAAAGCCCTTGAATAGAATTGAATTGAGAGAGAGAGAGACAGAGAGAGTGAGAGAGAGAGAGAGAGAGATGCGTGTGTGTGATATAAAAACTTTTCTGAATAGCTATTCTCTACATCAGTGCTGAGGTCTGTAGAGTGCAGATAGGCACCACCCACAGACACAAAGCACTGATTTCAGAGCAGTTTGGTGTGGAGCCTGCAGTGTGGAGTTCTGTGTTGAACTGGGCAGTGGGGGGATCATTAAAGGCCTAATTTACCATCATTGGACTGTCAGTCTGTTTCTCATTACAGTCCTCAACACACACACTCTGGATTAAACACACACACACTGGGTTAATGGTTAACTCACCTCTCTTACTCACTCTCTTGACTCCACTCCCATCCTAATATGTAGTAAAATGTGTGTGTGTGTGTGTGTGTGTGTGTCATCCATGTGGCTCAGTGCAAACACCAGCAGAGGTTATAAATACCTGAATGATCTCTGTAGGTGGAAACACCTGATTCAAGCCTGTCTCACTCCTTCTGTTCGGTCAACTATCTGTCTCACTCTCATTCTAGCTGTCTGTCTTTCTTTCCCTCCCCACTTCCACTCCCCTTCGGTTTCTCCCTACTGTCTCACAGACTCCTGCTGTTGGGAAAGATTCAATCTCTTGTTCATTTCATGACTAAGAAGGGGCTCCCTGCGTTGATGTGGCTCTGTGGGACTTCCGTGCAGTGAGAGGGAGGTTTATTCTATGTGGTCTGTGGATGACTGTGGTTGACTGTGGTTGTGTGTGTTGTTCTTGTTGTGTGGCTATCGACAACCCACCCACCTTCTCCCAACCCAATCACTGGTGGTGTAGTTATAGAGATGAGAGAGGCGCTCTAAGCTTTTATCTTGTGGAGTTGGAGCATAGTACTACGGGCTGAGGGCACCAGTCTCATGCCATTGCTCACACATACTCACCCAGTGTGTGTGTGTGTGTGTGTGTGTGGCACTAGGGGCTGAGGGCACCAGTCTCATGCCAAAACTACTTCACTTTATCAGTCAATTTACTTAATGGACCCTCTTCACCCCTCATCTGCTGTTTTTCTGCCTGGCGTTCCTCCAGCTAAGGTTATGCTCTCTTCCATGGCACAGCTTGTTGCAGACTTAGCAGAAACACCATTGCACTATATTCCAGAACTAAAGACCCTCAAAGCTAGAAATCAATGATTGTTTATCATTGTTTATGACATATTATTTTGAGTCACGTGACCACGGTATATCTAGACGTATGGGTCTTATGAGTAGATGGAAATAGGTCTGATCTGCAAAGACATTTAAGTAAACAATACTTCAAAACAGAACAGTAATGTTCATATTACGCATTTGTGTTGCATACAGAGTGGATATAAACAGCATCTGTGAATGCGTGACGAAAGCCTTGATATCCGGCCACGGCCAGTTCTTCTGACCATCCAACTACAGCTCAAACCAGCAGGAAGTGTTGCCAAGAGTAATGCCCGCTGGCTTAGAGGAAGAGAGCGAGAGAGACAGACAGACAGAGAGAGAGAGAGCGAGAGACAGACAGACAGAGAGAGAGAGCGAGAGACAGGGGAGACAGAGAGAAAAAGAGAGCGACAGAGACAGACAGACTGACAGACAGACAGGCAGACAGGCAGACAGACAGGCCGGCATTTTATGATCATCAAACTGTTGCGTTGATGATAAAGAGGGTAGTAATAATGGAGATGACGAGTTGGCTCAGTGAACACATAATACATCAGCACCAGTTGGTGGCGCTCTTTTTCAAACATCTTTACTGTATGTATACTGTGTTTCGGTGAAGAAAAAGCCTTTTCCATCCTCTAACTACCTTTCCAGCTAAGAACAAACATTGCCACAACTTTAGAGAACGTGCCCATAAGAGTCTCATAAGGTCATTAAAAACATCCTGAAGATTTGTTCTACACGTCGTTTGACAAGTTTCTACGAACTGTAATGGAATTGTTTTTCTTTTCGCCTGGCCTGCCCATCATGAATTTGGATTTTTGAACTAAACGGAGGTATTTGGACATAAATTATGGACTTTATCAAACAAAAGAAACATTTATTGTGGAACTGGGATTCCTGGGAGTGCATTCTGATGAAGATCATCAAAGGTAAGTGAATATTTATAATGCTATTTCTGACTTCTGTTGACTCCACAACATGGAGGGTATCTGTATGGCTTGTTTATGTGTCTGAGCGCCGTGCTCAGATTACTGTATGGTGTGCATTTTCCGTAAAGTTTTAAAAAAATCTGACACAGCGGTTGCATTAAGGAGAAGTTTATCTAAAGTTTCATGTACACGTGTATCTTTTATCAATGTTTATTATGAGCATTTCTGTAAATTGATATGGCTCTCTGCAAAGTCACCGCATGTTTTGGAGGCAAAATATTACTGATCATAACGTGCCAATGTAAACTAAGATTTTTGGATATAAAATATGAACTTTATTGAACAAAACATACATGTATTGTGTATCATGAAGTCCTATGAGTGTCATCTGATGAAGATCATCAACGGTTAGTGATTAATTTTATCTCTATTTCTGCTTTTGTGACTCCTCTCTTTGTCTGGACTAGGTACTGACCTAACATAATCAGATGGTGTGCTTTCGTCAAAGCTTTTTTGAAATCGGTCACTGTGGTGGGATTAACAACAAGTTTATCTTTAAAACGGTGTATAATACTTGCATGTTTGAGGAATTTTAATTTTGAGATTTCTGTTGTTTGATTTTGGCTGCACTTTCACTGGCTGTTGTCAAGTCGATCCCATTAACGGGATCTCAGCCATTAATGTTTTAACTAACGTTTTCATAGGAATGTTATCGTGATGTGCAAGGAATGATTCCAAGAGACCATTACTTTCATGTAAAAAATAACTTACCATGTTCTCAGAATGTAAGATATCAATGTTCTAGAAATGTTTCATGGTAACATTAATCCAGTTCTGTGGGTTGAGAGAATATTCCATCAATGTCCATACACAGAACATGGTTTACCATGTTCTCAGAATATACGATATTCATGTTCTAGACATGTGTCATGGGAGCATTGTAGTAACATTTCTGAGTATCAGTTGTCAGGATGTCGCTTGATGGTCCCATGGAATGCCCCCCCCCCAAAAAACAGACAGCTTTTGACATAGTTTTTTCAACGTACATATGTGACACACTTCAATGTAGATGATCACATTGTGAATGTTCATTTATAGAGTATTGTTATTCAACATGTCCTCATCTGGGAGTTGAACTCACAACCTCTTGTTTGGTTCATCGGTACGCCGATCTTCCAACTATGCCACCGTGTCCGTGTCAGGGATTGTTTAAACTGACTATCCTTGGCATTTTTTTATACATTTTATTTTACCTTTGTTTAACTAGGCAAGTCAGTTAAGAACAAATTCTTATTCGATATTGCAATGATATTGCAACCTTTCGGGTACTAGTCCAATGCTCTAACCACTAGGCTACCTGCCTCTAACCACTAGGCTACCTGCCTCTAACCACTAGGCTACCTTTCCTCTAACCACTAGGCTACCTGCCTCTAACCACTAGGCTGCCTGCCTCTAACCACTAGGCTACCTGCCTCTAACCACTAGGCTACCTGCCTCTAACCACTAGGCTACCTGCCTCTAACCACTAGGCTACCTGCCTCTATCCACTAGGCTGCCTGCCTCTAACCACTAGGCTACCTGCCTCTAACCACTAGGCTACCTGCCTCTAACCACTAGGCTACCTTTCCTCTAACCACTAGGCTACCTGCCTCTAACCACTAAGTTCCCTGCCTCTAACCACTAGGCTACCTGCCTCTAACCACTAGGCTACCTGCCGCCCCAAATTGATTTGATGTACTTATTTAAAAAATGTTGGAGCTTTCTGTACAGCTGTCTAATGTCGGTGCGGCATTTTAACCTGTTTTAATGATCCTCCTGATTCACTATGATCAATAGGGGTTTTCTTGATTGTATTTTTTTTTAATTTACCCCTTTTCTCTCCCCAATTTCGTGGTATCCATTTGTTTAGTAGTTACTATCTTGTCTCATCGCTACAACTCCCGTAAGGGCTCGGGAGATACGAAGGTTGAAAGTCATGCGGCCCCAAATACACAACCCAACCAAGCCACACTGGTTCTTAATGGCTGCGTTTCCACAGGCAGCTCAATTCTGATCTTGTTTCAGATCAGCTCTTTCTACCCCTTGAACTGTTTCACATTTTGTTGCGTTACAAAGTGGGATTGAATTAGATTGAATTGTATTTTTTTGTCCATCATTTCAAAGTGAAAAGACATTTCACTTCGCCAATCTCAGTAAGTCAACACGCTGCTGAGGCTATGCCAGAGTCAGCGCCCCCGGAGGACAACACACACACAAATTAATACAAAATGTAATAGTTAAAATACTCGTTGCAGAACTAGTCACCCCCTTCGTTTAGGCAAGTCTAAATTAGTTCATTGTACATAACAAATCCCATAATAACTTACATGGACCCATAATAATTTACATGGACCCATAATAATTTACATGGACCCATAATAACTTACATGGACCCATAATAACTTACATGGACCCATAATAACTTACATGGACCCATAATAACTTACATGGACCCATAATAATTTACATGGACCCATAATAACTTACATGGACCCATAATAACTTACATGGACCCATAAAAACTTACATGGACCCATAAAAACTTACATGGACCCATAATAACTTACATGGACCCATAATAACTTACATGGACCCATAATAACTTACAAGGACCCATAATAACTTACATGGAGTGTGAAATCATAGAGATTGACATGAGTTTTGAAGCTGAAGGCACTAAAGCTGAAGCTGAACAAGGCACTAAAGCTGAACAAGGCGCTGAATCTGAACAAGGCACTAAAGCTGAAGATGAACAAGGCACTAAAGCTGAACAAGGGACTAAAGCTGAAGATGAACAAGGCACTAAAGCTGAACAAGGGACTAAAGCTGAAGATGAACAAGGCACTAAAGCTGAACAAGGGACTACAGCTGAAGATGAACAAGGCACTAAAGCTGAACAAGGCACTAAAGCTGAACAAGGGACTAAAACTGAAGATGAACAAGGCACTAAAGCTGAACAAGGGACTAATGCTGAAGAAAGACAAATAATCAATGGAACACACTTTTTAGGTCAAAATGCAAAGCATTATTTTTGGGGCAAATGCAACACATCACTGAGTAACTGCCTCCTTATTTTCCAGCATGGTGGTGGCTGCATCACGGTTTGGGTATGCTTGACATCAGCGAAGACTGAAGAGTTTATTTTGGCAATAAGCATAGGCAAAATCCTACAGGGAAACCTGCCTCAGTCTGCTTAACACCAGACACTGGGAGAGGAATTCACCTTTCAGCAGGACAATAAAATATAACACAAGGCCACATCTACACTGAAATTGCTTACCAAGAAGACAGTGATGTTCCTGAGTCGCCAAGTTACAGGTTTGACTTAATTCTGCTTGATAATTTATGGCAAAACTTGAAAATGGCTGTCTAGCCATGATCCTCAACATCTTGAAGAATTTTGAAAATAATAAATGGGCAAATATTGCACAATACAGTGGTGCAAAGACTCACGGCTGTAATCGCTGCCAAAGGTGTTTCTAACATGTATTGACTCATGGGGTGAATACTTATTTTTATTTCACCTTTATTTAACCAGGTAGGCAAGTTGAGAACAAGTTCTCATTTACAATTGCGACCTGGCCAAAATAAAGCAAAGCAGTTTGACACAAACAACACAGAGTTACACATGGAGTAAAACAAACAGTCAATAACACAGTAGAAAAATAAGTCTAAATACAATGTGAGCAAATTAGGTGAGATAAGGGAGGTAAAGGCAAAAAAAAGGCCATTGTGGCAAAGTAAATACAATATAGCAAGTTAAACACTGGAATGGTAGATTTGCAGTGGAAGAATGTGCAAAGTAGAGATAGAAATAATGGGGTGCAAAGGAGCAAAATAAATAAATAAATACAGTAGGGAAAGAGGTAGTTGTTTGGGCTAAATTATAGATGGGCTATGTACAGGTACAGTAATCTGTGAGCTGCTCTGACAGCTGGTGCTTAAAGCTGGTGAGGGAGATAAGTGTTTCCAGTTTCAGAGATTTTTGTAGTTTGCTCCAATCATTGGCAGCAGAGAACTGGAAGGAGAGGCAGCCAATGGAAGAATTGGTTTTGGGGGTGACTAGAGAGATATACCTGCTGGAGCGCGTGCTACAGGTGGGTGTGGCTATGGTGACCAGGGAGCTGAGATAAGGGGGGACTTTACCTAGCAGGGTCTTGTAGATCACATGGAGCCAGTGGGTTTGGCGATGAGTATGAAGCGAGGGCCACCCAACGAGAGTGTACAGGTCGCAGTGGTGGGTAGTATATTGGGTTTTGGTGACAAAACGGATGGCACTGTGATAGACTGCATCCAATTTATTGAGTAGGGTGTTGGAGGCTATTTTGTAAATGACATCGCCGAAGTCGAGGATTGGTAGGATGGTCAGTCTTACTAGGGTATGTTTGGCAGCATGAGTGAATGGTGCTTTGTTGCGAAATAGGAAGCCAATTCTAGATGTAACTTTGGATTGGAAGTCCATGGAGAACAGTCTGGCTAGACTGTAAACTCTCCTTCCTGACTCATATCAAACATCTCCGATCTAAAATCAAATCTAGAGTCGGCATTCTATTCCGCAACAAAGCCTCCTTCACTCACGCCGCCAAACTTACCCTCGTAAAACTGAATATCCTACCGATCCTCGACTTCGGCGATGTTATCTACAAAATAGCTTCCAACACTCTACTCAGCAAACTGGATGCAGTTTATCACAGTGCCATCCGTTTTGTTACTAAAGCACCTTATACCACCCAATTTTACCTACCTCATCCCCATACTGTTTTTATTTATTTACTTTTCTGCTCTTTTGCACACCAATATCTCTACCTGTACATGACCATCTGATCATTTATCACTCCAGTGTTAATCTGCAAAATTGTAATTATTCGCCTACAACCTCATGCCTTTTGCACACAATGTATATAGATATTTTTTTCTACTGTGTTATTGACTTGTTAATTGTTTACTCCATGTGTAACTCTGTGTTGTCTGTTCACACTGCTATGCTTTATCTTGGCCAGGTCGCAGTTGCAAATGAGAACTTGTTCTCAACTAGCCTACCTGGTTAAATAAAGGTGAAATAAAAAAACAAAAATTAGAGATGTTTGATGTGAGTCTGGAAGGAGAGTTTACAGTCTAACCAGACACCTAAGTATTTGTAGTTGTCCACATATTCTAAGTCAGAACCGTAGTGATGTTGGACAGGCGGGTAGGTGCAGGCAGCGATCGGTTGAAGAGCATGCATTTAGTTTTACTTGTATTTAAGAGCAATTGGAGCCCACGGAAGGAGAGTTGTATGGCATTGAAGCTCGTCTGGAGGGTTGTTAACACAGTGTCCAAAGAAGGGCCAGAAGTATACAGAATGGTGTCATCTGCGTAGAGGTGGATCAGAGACTCATCAGCAGCAAGAGCGACATCATTGATGTATACAGAGAAGAGAATCGGTCCAAGAATTGAACCCTGTGGCACCCCCATAGAGACTGCCAGAGGCCCGGACAACAGGCCCTCCGATTTGACACACTGAACTCTATCAGAGAAGTAGTTGGTGAACCAGGCAAGGCAATCATTTGAGAAACCAAGGCTATCAAGTCTGCCGATGAGGATGTGGTGATTGACAGAGTCGAAAGCCTTGGCCTGGTCAATGAATACGACTGCACAGTATTGTTTCTTATCGATGGCGGTTAAGATATCGTTTAGGACCTTAAGCGTGGCTGAGGTGCACCCATGACCAGCTCTGAAACCAGATTGGATAGCGGAGAAGTTATGGTGGGATTCGAAATGATCGATAATCTGTTTGTTGACTTGGCTTTCAAAGACCTTAGAAAGGCAAGGGAGGCTAGATATAGATCTGTAGCAGTTTGGGTCAAGAGTGTCCCCCCCTTCGAAGAGGGGGATGACCGCAGCTGCTTTCCAATCTTTGGGAATCTCAGATGACACAAAAGAGAGATTGAACAGGCTAGTTATAGGGGTTGCAACAATTTTGGCAGATAATTTTAGAAAGAAAGGGTCCGGATTGTCTAGCCCGGCTGATTTGTAGAGATCCAGATTTTGCAGCTCTTTCAGAACATCAGCTGACTGGATTTGGGAGAAGGAGAAATGGGGAAGGCTTGGGCGAGTTGCTGTGGGGGGTGCAATGCTGTTGACCGGGGTAGGGGTAGCCAGGTGGAAAGCATAGCCAGCCGTAGAAAAATGCTTATTGAAATTCTCAATTATAGTGGATTTATCGGTGGTGACAGTGTTTCCTATCCTCAGTGCAGTGGGCAGCTGGGACGAGGTGTTCTTATTCTCCATGGACTTTACAGTGTCCCTGAACTTTTTTGAGTTTGTGTTGCAGGAAGCAAATTTCTGCTTGAAAAAGCTAGCCTTGGCTTTTCTAACTGCCTGTGTATATTGGTTTCTAGCTTCCCTGAAAAGTTGCGTATCACGGGGGCTGTTCGATGCTAATGCAGAACGCCATAGGATGTTTTTGTGTTGGTTAAGGGCAGTCAGGTCTGGAAAGAACCAAGGGCTATATCTGTTCCTGGTTCTAAATTTCTTGAATGGGGCATGCTTATTTAAGATGGTGAGGAAGGCATTTAAAAAATATAACCAGGCATCCTCTACTAACGGGATGAGATCAATATCCTTCCAGGATACCCGGGCCAGGTCGATTAGAAATGCCTGCTCGCTGAAGTGTTTCAGGGAGCGTTTGACAGTGATGAGTGGAGGACGTTTGACCGCTGACCCATTACGGATGCAGGCAATGAGGCAGTGATCGCTGAGATCTTGGTTGAAAACAGCAGGGATTTAGAGGGCAAGTTGATTAGGATGATATCTATGAGGGTACCCGTGTTTACGGCTTTGGGGTGGTACCTGGTAGGTTCATTGATAATTTGTGTGAGATTGAGGGCATCAAGCTTAGATTGTAGGCTGGCTGGGGTGTTAAGCATGTCCCAGTTTAGGTCGCCTAGCAGCTCTGAAGATAGATGGGGGGCAATCAGTTCACATATGGTGTCCAGAGCACAGTTCGGGGCAGAGGGTGCTCTATAGCAGGCGGCAACGGTGAGAGACTTGTTTTTAGAGAGGTGGATTTTTAAAAGTAGTTCAAATTGTTTGGGTACAGACTTGGATAGTAGGACAGAACTCTGCAGGCTATCTTTGCAACACCGCCCCCTTTGGCCGTTCTATCTTGTCTGAAAATGTTGTAGTTTGGGATGGAGATTTCAGAATTTTTAGTGGTCTTCCTAAGCCAGGATTCAGACACAGCTAGAACATCAGAGTTGGCAGAGTGTGCTAAAGCCGTGAATAAAACAAACTTAGGGAGGAGGCTTCTAATGTTAACATGCATGAAACCAAAGCTATTACGGTTTCAGAAGTCAACAAATGAGAGCACCTGGGGAATAGGAGTGGAGCTGGGAATGGGAGTGAATTCACCTCTACATCACCAGAGGAACAGAGGAGGAGTAGGATAAGGGTACGGCTAAAATCTATGAGAATTGGTCATCTAGAACATCAGGAACAGAGAGTAAAAAGAGGTTTCTGGGGGAGATAAAATAGCTTCAAGGTCTAATCAAGTTATATTACATGTATTGACACATGGGGCTGAAAACTTATCTAATCAAGGTATATTACATGTATTTTTCATTAATCTTTAAAAAAATCTATATTTTTTCTTCAACTTTGACATCAGAGTATCCATGTTAAATGACACTTTGTAACACAACAACATGTGAAGAAATCTAAGGGGGGTGTAAACTTTCTATCGGCACTGTGGTGAAGATGTCAAAACTATGATATTCTCTGAGATGCTCAGCTATATAGGATGAATAAATACTGATCATTTATGAGGGAGTGGAAATGTGGTCATAACTCGTGTTTAAGGGGAAACCTACAGATTCCCATATTTCAATGAGAAACTCATTTAATTAGCATATTTTTCTAAGAATGTGCGAGAAGGGTGAATCCCCTAGCTGGTCTCGAATCCCCTGGCGATTTCTATGCTTCCTGTTCTTAAGTTTCATGTTTGCGTGTTTTATGTTCGGTTTTGTACATCAGCTTCAAAACAGCTGAACATGTTTTGGGGTTATTGAAAAGGTGTTCCTCAGCGGTTTAGATGGTAGAATGATTCTCTACTCTGCTTTGCTTGTTTTGCCACACAAACTGAAATTAGGTGAATTTATTTATTTTTAGAAACCAGGAAATGCCGGAGCGATTTCTGCATATTGCACCGGTAATATATTATATTCTGAGAACATGACAACCATGTTCTGTGTATGTTTGATGTTACGTTGATGGAATGTTCTCCTAACCCTCAGAAAACTAGGCACAGGAACGTTCTAACAACATCCCATAAAAAGCATCTAGAACATTAATGCTGTATATTCTGAGAACATTGTAACCACATTCTAAGTTCTGCTTGACATTAATAGAATGTTCTCCTAACTTTAACACAAAAACATGCTAAAATGGTTCTCAGAGATAGATTGTTCCCCCAACTAATGGAAAACTGGACACTCACATTTATGGGAACATTGTTACATTACAAAAATGTTCTCTACCTAGAATTGTTTGCTAGGTTTCTGCTATCAGAAAGAAATGCCTTGTTTCAGCTGGTGGGTTTTGATAAGGTGGCTCAACTGGCAGAACTGGAGATGTGTGTGTCCGTGTGCATGCATGCGTGCGTGCGTACGTGTGTGTGTGGTGTGTGTGAGGGGTTTTGATAAGGTGAATCACCTTCTGAAGGGGCTGTTGTTCTGTAACTGGAGTCTCTTGGTGACCCAAGACAGATTCTCTTGCTCCGAGGAGAGGCATTCCAGACGCTGTCACGCTCCCAGCCTTAAGTAAACCCCTGTGGCGTAACCACTGAGGAAAACAGCAGGAGGTCGCTGAAAGAGTCAAATCAGGCACTTACTTACAGCGCCCGCATTGAATGAAACTCAGAGAGCGAAAAGCCCTTACGCATATCTGCAACACCTGCAGCACCTGCCTGTTTGACGCCACACTCGGCATCACAATCACATACACACACACACATCAACGTCAAGTTGAGACACATAGTTGGCTGCAGGGATGGAGCATGTAAAATAACCTCTCCAGAAACTAGGCTGCAACCAACCCAACAGCATTCAGGACAGAGACATTCAGACTGTTGCACAGTAGGTCGAAATAGAAGCAAACCTGTTTCAAACGGATAAAGCAATTAAACGTTGTTATTGCATTAGCTCAGGTTGATTCTGTTTGATCATATAGAAGTGCTGCCCCAATGGGACCGGGCCTGACTGTGTACCAGGGCCTGACTGTGTACCAGGGCAGTGGGACCGGGCCTGACTGTGTACCAGGGCCTTACTGTGTACCAGGGCAGTGGGACCGGACCTGACTGTGTACCAGGGCAGTGGGACCGGGCCTGACTGTGTACCAGGGCTGTGGGACCGGGCCTGACTGTGTACCAGGGCAGTGGGAACGGGCCTGACTGTGTACCAGGGCAGTGGGACTGGGCCTGACTGTGTACCAGGGCAGTGGGACCGGGCCTGACTGTGTACCAGGGCCTGACTGTGTACCAGGGCAGTGTGACCGTGCCTGACTGTCTACCAGGGCAGTGGGACCGGGCCTGCTAGCATCTTCTTCAATAAGGAGTGTTTGGTCTTAACAGCGCTCCGGCGTCGGCTAACCGGCTGCCAATCTCCCGGAGTCAACACATGGACACACACACACACACACACACACACACACTCTCTCTCTCCAATTCACTCACTCACACACACACACACACACACACACACACACACACACACACACACACACACACACACACACACACACACACACACACACACACACACTCTCTCTCAATAAGTCAACACGTTGATGAGAGTATGCCAGAGACAGCACCCCCGGAGGACAACACACACACAGGATCAGGCTGAAGCACAAAAGCTGAAGCAGTAAGAGACAACTCATACTTGATCAGAAAACGTGGTCAGAGGCGCCGTATGGAGGGTGTGATGCAATGACGGAGCCTCTGGAGGCATGCAGAGGCCAAATTGAGCTACGCACCACATTGCCGTGCGCCTCCTTGTTTTATTTTCAATGCGGAGGGCTCCATAAAGCTCTGCATTGACAGCTCTCTGCTGCTCCGCGTAGATCAACAAGTATGAACGCCCTGACAGAGGACGTATCATTGTAAATGCTGCAAGGCAGATGTCGGATTGACCATCGTCTTTAAGACTGAAGCAGAGACAAGCAGTAAGTGTTGTGGTGCTGGGGACAGTACTGGGTCTAGTAGATGACAGCTGAGGATGGCTGAGCAGCGCCACGATGGGAGATGTGTGACAGGTGTCTGTAGGTAGGACAGACTGAGCTCATTCATGCAAGAGACCTGGTTCCACTGTGCCCTGTGAGTGTGTGTGCATGTATTTTCACAGATGGGCCTGACTGGAGCATGCTGGGTAAACCGAGGTCCTCGGTCATCCCTCCGAACACTGACCTCACACCTCGTTTTGACAACCTCATACACACAGCTAATACACTCACGGCTGCTATTGAACCACATCTAATGCCCTCGAGGTCGTGGTGTATGGGGAATACTGTTGTGGTTGGGATTTAGACAGGCAACATTCTAGCCATGGCAGTTTTCACAGTATACCCCTTAAGGCATTTTTAGTTATCAAGCTTCCTTGCATTCATGTGACTAATGAACAAACTGGTTGACAAACGTTTAATACTGGGTCGTTCCCCACCCACCATCCCAGATTGTTATGAAATTGGTTCTGTAGTTAGCAACAGGTAATATTGACATTCCTGAAACATTATTTTGTTGAAATAGAATTTTATCGCTGAGAAATTAAACTAATTGATTGCATACAAATTCATAATTTTAATGTATAGGATTCATATAATATTCAATAAATATAGAACCCAACATCTGATTTGGACAAAACTTCTTCCTACCAATGATTAAAACATGAGGAACCCCCCCAAAAAAATTCTAAAGCCACTCACGGACCCGCTGTGTACTCCCTATGAATCTGGTGATGTTTATATCCCTGTTCAGAGAAATTAGTCATTGACGTCGCTTGCATTATTTACCATAAAGTAGTGTGACAGTACCATGTTCTGACCACTAGGTGCCGCTGTTCCTTCTATACAGCAGCACATCTCCATGTGGCAGATCTCTTGTGTTTATTAAATGGATCACAACATTTCCTATGCAACTATGGGTAGAAAACCAATAGATTTGGCTCATTATGAAAATACATTGTATGGTCATCTTCAAGCCAGTCCTCCATGAAAGCAATTCAGTTTGTCCATCTCTTAGCAACCTTACACTTCAACCCAACTCATAATCCAACAAGTGGCCACTCTGAGACGGATAATCCCTATGCAATTCTCATAAAGACTTTTCCTACAAGCCTAAAACTTCGATGGTGAAATGGTCTGGGGACAAAATAGTTGTGATGACCCTAATAAAATAATTCATTGCATGGCAGTCTAATATTTAATAAAATGATCAGGAACAGCTCTAGAGTGCCTTCAGAAAGTATTCAGACTCCTGGACTTTTTACGTTATTACAGCCGTATTACGTTATGTTACATCCTTATTACGTTACTTTATTACATCCTTATTACACTACATTACAGCCTTATTCCGTTACAGCCTTATTACGTTACGTTATTACAGCCGCATTATGTTATGTTACAGGCTTATTACGTTACGTTACAGCCTTATTACGTTACGTTACAGCCTTATTATGTTACGTTATTACAGCCGTATTACGTTATGTTACATCCTTATTACGCTACGTTACAGCCTTATTACGTTACGTTATTACAGCCTTGTTACGTTATTACATCCTTATTACGTTACGTTACATCCTTATTACGTTATTACAGCCTTATTACGTTATTACAGCCTTATTACGTTACGTTATTACAGCCTTATTACGCTATTTTACAGCCTTATTATGTTATTACAGCCCTATTATGTTATTACAACCTTATTACGTTACGTTATTACAGCCTTATTACGTTATTACAGCCTTATTACGTTACAGCCTTATTACGCTACGTTACAGCCTTATTACGTTACGTTATTACAGCCTTATTACGTTATGTTACAGCCGTATTACGTTATGTTATTACAGCCTTATTACGTTACGTTATTACAGCCTTATTACGTTACATTATTACAGCCTTTTTACGTTACGTTACAGCCTTACTACGTTACGTTATTACATCCTTTTTACGTTACATTACAGCCTTATTACGTTACGTTATTACAGCCTTATTACGTTACGCTATTACAGTCTTATTACGTTATTACAGCCTTATTACGTTACGTTATTACATCCTTATTACGTTACGTTATTACATACTTACTACGTTACGTTATTACATCCTTATTACGTTACGTTACACCCTTATTACGTTACGTTACATCCTTATTATGTTACGTTACAGCCTTATTACGTTACGTTATAACAGCCTTATTACGTTATTACAGCCTTAATACGTTATTACAGCCTTATTACGTTACGTTACAGCCTTATTACGCTACGTTACAGCCTTATTACGTTACGTTATTACAGCCTTATTACGTTATGTTACAGCCGTATTACATTACGTTATTACAGCCTTATTACGTTACGTTATTACAGCCTTATTACGTTACATTATTACAGCCTTTTTACGTTACAGCCTTATTACGTTACGTTACAGCCTTATTACGTTACATTACTACATCCTTTTTACGTTACGTTACAGCCTTATTACGTTACGTTATTACAGCCTTATTACGTTATGCTATTACAGCCTTATTACGTTATTACAGCCTTATTACGTTGCGTTATTACATCCTTATTACGTTACGTTATTACATACTTATTACGTTACGTTACACCCTTATTACGTTACGTTACATCCTTATTATGTTACGTTACAGCCTTATTACGTTACGTTATTACATCCTTATTACGGTACGTTACATCCTTATTACGTTACGTTACAGCCTTATTACGTTACATTATTACAGCCTAATTACGTTACGTTACAGCCTTATTACGTTGCATTATTACAGCCTTATTACGTTACGTTACAGCCTTATTACATTACCTTATTACACCCTTATTACGTTACAGCCTTATTACGTTACGTTATTACAGCCTTATTACGTTACATTATTACAGCCTTATTACATTACGTTATTACAGACTTATTACGTTACGTTACAGCCTTATTCTAAAATTGATTAAATAGTTTTTTTCCCTCATCAATCTTCACACAATATCAGATAATGACAAAGCATAAACGGGTTTTTAGATTTTTTTTATAACAAATTTACATGAGTATTCAGACCCTTTACTCAGTACTTTTTTGAAGCACCTTTGGCAGCGATTACAGCCTTGAGTCATCTTGGGTACGACGCTACAAGCTTGGCACACCTGTATTTGGGGAATGTCTCTCATTCCTCTCTGCGTGTCCTCTCAAGCTCTGTCAGGTTGGATGGGGAGCGTCGCTGCCCAGCTATTTTCAGGTCTCTCCAGAAATATTTCAAATCGGGTTCAAGTCTGGGCTCTGGTTGGGCCACTCAAGGACATTCAGAGACTTGTCCCGAAGCCACTCTTGCGTTGTCTTGGCTGTGTGCTTAGGGATGTTGTCCTGTTGGATGGTGAACCTTCAACCCAGTCTGAGGTCCTGAGTGCTCTGGAGCAGGTTTTGATCAAGGATCTCTCTGTACTTTGTTTCATTCATCTTTGCCTCGATCCTTTCTAGTCTCCCAGTCACCTGCAGCTGAAAAAAATCTCCACAGCATGATGCTGCCACCACCATGCTTCACCGTAGGGATGGTTCCAGGTTTCCTCTAGATGTGACGCTTGGCATTCAGACCAAATAGTTCAATCTTGGTTTCATCAGACCAGGTCTGAGAGTCTTTAGGTGCCTTTTGGAAAACTCCAAGCGGGCTGTCATGTTTCTTTTACTGAGGAGTGGCTTCCATCTGGCCACTCTACCATAAAGACCTGATTGGTGGAGGGCCGGTTGTCCTTCTGGAAGGATCTCCCATCTCCACAGAGGAACTCTGTAGCTCTGTCAGAGAGACCATCGGGTTCTAGGTTACCTCTCTGACCTTCTCCCCCGATAGCTCAGTTTGGCCGGGAGGCCAGCTCTAGGAAGAGTCTTGGTGGATCCAAGCTTTTCCCATTTAAGAATTATGGAGGCCACTGTGTTCTTGGGGACCTTCAATGCTACAGATTTTCTTTGGTACCCTTCCCCAGAATTGTGCCTTGACACAATCCTGTCTCTGAGCTCTACGGACAATTTCTTCAACCTCATGGCTTGGTATTTGCTCTGACATGCACTGTCAACTGTGGGACGTTATATAGACAGGTGTGTGCCTTTCCAAATCATGTCCAATCAATTGAATTTACCACAGGTGGACTCCAATCATGTTGTAGAAACATCTCAAGGATGATTCATGGAAACAGGATGCACCTGAGCTCAAATTTCGAGTGTCATGACAAAGGGTCTGAATACTTACGTAAATAAGGTATCTGTTTTTAATTTTTCATACATTTGCTAAATTGTCTAAAAACCTGTTTTTGCTTTGTCATTATGGGGTATTGTGTGTAGATTGCTGGAAAAAAACACTTAATCCATTTTAGAATAAGGCTGTAAATAAAATGTGGAAAAAGTCAAGGGGTCTGAATAGTTTCCGAAGGCACTGTATATTGTGATTAGTGACATTTACCATTAGACCCAACGCAACCCAATAGCATTACAATCGCAAAACCATATACAGTGTGTTTGGGAAATTCACCATTGACGACCATAACATTGAAGCCATTAGAACTGTTGTAGCCTAATGATTTGCGGTTTCCCCAGGAATGGTCTAACAGTAGGGAATAAACATCTAGAGGCCAGAACCTGGTACTTTATATCTATCTATCTATCTATCTATCTATCTATCTATCTATCTATCTATCTATCTATCTATCTGTCTATCTGTCTGTCTGTCTGTCTGTCTGTCTGTCTGTCTGTCTGTCTGTCTGTCTGTCTGTCTGTCTGTCTGTCTGTCTGTCTGTCTGTCTGTCTGTCTGTCTGTCTGTCTGTCTGTCTGTCTGTCTGTCTGTCTGTCTGTCTGTCTGTCTGTCTGTCTGTCTGTCTGTCTGTCTGTCTGTCTGTCTGTCTGTCTGTCTGTCTGTCTGTCTGTCTGTCTGTCTGTCTGTCTGTCTGTCTGTCTGTCTGTCTGTCTGTCTGTCTGTCTGTCTGTCTGTCTGTCTGTCTGTCTGTCTGTCTGTCTGTCTGTCTGTCTGTCTGTCTGTCTGTCTGTCTGTCTGTCTGTCTGTCTGTCTGTCTTTCTTTCTTTCTTTCTTTCTTTCTTTCTTTCTTTCTTTCTTTCTTTCTTTCTTTCTTTCTTTCTTTCTTTCTTTCTTTCTTTCTTTCTTTCTTTCTTTCTTTCTTTCTTTCTTTCTTTCTTTCTTTCTTTCTTTCTTTCTTTCTTTCTTTCTTTCTTTCTTTCTTTCTTTCTTTCTTTCTTTCTTTCTTTCTTTCTTTCTTTCTTTCTTTCTTTCTTTCTTTCTTTCTTTCTTTCTTTCTTTCTTTCTTTCTTTCTTTCTTTCTTTCTTTCTTTCTTTAGCCACTGTCCACAGGTTGTCCCAGACAGAAAATTGGGAGGGTTAGGGTCCAAATTACACTCTGGGAGAGGAGAGAACACTGCTTTTGTTTCCTGCACTGTGTGTTTAGTATGTATGTGGTGTTGTGTGTGTTTTCTCCTGGCAGGGGACACAGTATGCAGTAGTGACAGGCTCTTTTAGGGTATTATCAATTCTATCTAAACCAAACGGGTGTCAGTGTTCAGCAAACATATACATACAGTGGGGCATGCTGTGTGTGTAGAGGATGACGAGAGCTAAGGGAGAGAGAGTTGAGAAGGTGTGTCTGGGCTCTGCAAACATAAACACGGTGGTGTGTTAGTCTGATCTCTAACGTGGCGCAGCTCTACTAAGTCCCACTGCCAAAACAAATAGTGTGCACGTCACGTGTATTTTGTGTGTGGGCATGCATATGTGCACGTGCATGTGTAGCTGCTAAGTGCCACTGGGCCGCTGCCAAAGCAAACAGCTCTAATGAGAAGCAGCTCCTGGGGAAGAGAGGAGGCTGAAGCCTGGGGCTCACCAGCCCAAACACACTGGCCCTGCTGTCTCCCACACGGGCTTAAATAGAGGCCTGTTCATGCCCCACGGCCACCTCCACCCCTCCAACCTCTTCCACCTCACCACACAGCCCAGGAGTTAAAGTCTGAGAGAGGTAGATGAGGGGGTGTGAGGACCGGTATGGTATGGGGGTTAGGAGGCATAACAGTTAACAAACTGATTTTACTTTATTGAACTAGGCAAGTCATTTAAGAACAAATTCTTATTTTCAATGATGGCCTAGGAACAGTGGGTTAACTGCCTGTTCAGGGGCAGAACACCAGATTTGTACCTTGTCAGCTCAGGTGTTTGAACTTGCAACCTTTTTGTTACTAGTCCAATGCTCTAACCACTAGGCTACCCTGTCGCCCCAGATCTTGTATCAGTTCTAGGTAATTATGTCTGGGGGATGGGGGCTACATGTGTTCGTAGATGTTTGTGAGTGCCAAACCTCAGGTGCTTTACAGACTAATCACTGAAACTGCAAACATGCACGCACACACACACACACACACACACACACACACACACACACACACACACACACACACACACACACACACACACACACACACAAATAAACCCACCTCTATGGACTGGCCCGGAATGATGAGGCGGAGGGGGAATGTCTTACTCTTGCAACACCAACTCCTGACAGGGTTACTCCTGACATGGTTACTCCTGACATGGTTACTCCTGGCACGGTTACTCCTGGCACGGTTAATCCTGACACGGTTACTCCTGACAGGCCTACTCCTGACACGGTTACTCCTGACACGGTTACTCCTGACAGGGTTACTCCTGACAGGGTTACTCCTGGCACGGTTAATCCTGACACGGTTACTCCTGACAGGCCTACTCCTGACACGGTTACTCCTGACACGGTTACTCCTGACAGGGTTACTCCTGACACGGTTACTCCTGACACGGTTACTCCTGACAGGGTTACTCCTGACATGGTTACTCCTGGCACGGTTACTCCTGACACAGTTACTCCTGGCATGGTTCTCCGTCATTCACCAAACTGTAAAAGAGCTGCCACAAATAGCACCCATTACTGGGGTATGTACACAGGAGCAGCAGCATTAGCACAGTACCACTGGGAGGAAACCAGAGGAGTGTGTTCTTTGGGGACTGTCTCAAATCAAATCAAATTTTATTGTCCGTTAGTGTCTGTCTTTTAGTGTCTGTCCGTTAGTGTCTGTCCGTTAGTGTCTGTCTTTTAGTGTCTGTCTTTTAGTGTCTGGGAGGAAACCATTGGAGTGTGTTCTTTGGGGACTGTCTCAAATCAAATCAAATTTTATTGTCCGTTAGTGTCTGTCTTTTAGTGTCTGTCCGTTAGTGTCTGTCCGTTAGTGTCTGTCTTTTAGTGTCTGGGAGGAAACCAGAGGAGTGTGTTCTTTGGGGACTGTCTCAAATCAAATCAAATTTTATTGTCCGTTAGTGTCTGTCTTTTAGTGTCTGTCCGTTAGTGTCTGTCCGTTAGTGGCTGTCTTTTAGTGTCTGTCCGTTAGTGTCTGTCCGTTAGTGTCTGTCTTTTAGTGTCTGTCCGTTAGTGTTTGTCCGTTAGTGTCTGTCTTTTAGTGTCTGTCCGTTAGTGTCTGTCCGTTAGTGTCTGTCTTTTAGTGTCTGTCCGTTAGTGTCTGTCCGTTAGTGTCTGTCTTTTAGTGTCTGTCCGTTAGTGTCTGTCTGTTAGTGTCTGTCCGTTAGTGTCTGTCTTTTAGTGTCTGTCTGTTAGTGTCTGTCCGTTAGTGTCTGTCCGTTAGTGTCTGTCTGTTAGTGACTGTCCGTTAGTGTCTGTCCGTTAGTGTCTGTCTGTTAGTGTCTGTCTGTTAGTGTCTGTCTGTTAGTGTCTGTCTGTTAGTGTCTGTCTGTTAGTGTCTGTCTGTTAGTGTCTGTCCGTTAGTGTCTGTCCGTTAGTGTCTGTCTGTTAGTGTCTGTCTGTTAGTGTCTGTCTGTTAGTGTCTGTCTGTTAGTGTCTGTCTTTTAGTGTCTGTCCGTTAGTGTCTGTCCGTTAGTGTCTGTCCGTTAGTGACTGTCCGTTAGTGACTGTCCGTTAGTGTCTGTCCGTTAGTGTCTGTCTGTTAGTGTCTGTCTGTTAGTGTCTGTCTGTTAGTGTCTGTCTGTTAGTGTCTGTCTGTTAGTGTCTGTCCGTTAGTGTCTGTCTGTCAAATCAAATCAAATCAAATTTTATTTGTCACATACACATGGTTAGCAGATGTTAATGCGAGTGTAGCGAAATGCTTGTGCTTCTAGTTCCGACAATGCAGTAATAACGAGCAAGTAATCTAACTAACAATTCCAAAAAAAACTACTGTCATACACAGTGTAAGGGGATAAAGAATATGTACATAAGGATATATGAATGAGTGATGGTACAGAGCAGCATAGGCAAGATACAGTAGATGATATCGAGTACAGTATATACATATGAGATAAGTATGTAAACCAAGTGGCATAGTTAAAGTGGCTAGTGATACATGTATTACATAAGGATGCAGTCGATGATATAGAGTACAGTATCAACGTATGCATATGAGATGAACAATGTAGGGTAAGTAACATTATATAAGGTAGCATTGTTTAAAGTGGCTAGTGATATATTTACATCATTTCCCATCAATTCCCATGATTAAAGTGGCTGGAGTAGAGTCAGTGTCATTGACAGTGTGTTGGCAGTAGCCACTCAATGTTAGTGGTGGCTGTTTAACAGTCTGATGGCCTTGAGATAGAAGCTGTTTTTCAGTCTCTCGGTCCCAGCTTTGATGCACCTGTACTGACCTCGCCTTCTGGATGGCAGCGGGGTGAACAGGCAGTGGCTCGGGTGGTTGATGTCCTTGATGATCTTTATGGCCTTCCTGTAGCATCGGGTGGTGTAGGTGTCCTGGAGGAAAGGTAGTTTTCCCCCGGTGATGCGTTGTGCAGACCTCACTACCCTCTGGAGAGCCTTACGGTTGAGGGCGGTGCAGTTGCCATACCAGGCGGTGATACAGCCCGCCAGGATGCTCTCGATTGTGCATCTGTAGAAGTTTGTGAGTGCTTTTGGTGACAAGCCAAATTTCTTCAGCCTTCTTCAGTTAGTGTCTGTCTGTTAGTGTCTGTCTGTTAGTGTCTGTCTGTTAGTGTCTGTCTGTTAGTGTCTGTCTGTTAGTGTCTGTCTGTTAGTGTCTGTCTTTTAGTGTCTGTCTTTTAGTGTCTGTCCGTTAGTGTCTGTCCGTTAGTGTCTGTCCGTTAGTGTCGATCCGTTAGTGTCTGTCCGTTAGTGTCTGTCCGTTAGTGTCTGTCTGTTAGTGTCTGTCTGTTAGTGTCTGTCTGTTAGTGTCTGTCTGTTAGTGTCTGTCTGTTAGTGTCTGTGTTTGTGAGAGTGAGAGGGAGAGAGAGAACTGTAACAAATTCAGAAAAACACATGTATATTATTGTACTGGGCTGATTGTGCACCAACAGAGATATAACCCCATGAAAGCCTGCTGTGTGCTCTGTGATTGCCAGATGTGTGTATATATGGGTGTGTTGGTGACTAACATACAGTATAACTCACACACAGACAGAAATAGCAAACACATAATGCATTGCACAAACACCAGAGGGGAGACCATACAATACAATGTCATATACAAAACACACACACACACACACACACAGTAGAGGAGGTGAGTGTGTGTCTGTGTGTGTACAGGGGATGAGTAGATGGGAGATTAGGGTCTAAAGTCTCTCAGTCTCCAGGACAATCCAGTCTGCCTGGCTACCCTCCATTCATATTATAATACACACAGATACAGAGAGAGAGACGGGTGGGGGAGAGAAAGAAAGAGAGGGGGGAGAAACCAACAGTGGGGGAAAGGGGAGACAGGCACAGGAAGGAGGAGGAAGGGGAGAGAGGGGTAGAGGTGGGAGAGAGTGAGAAGGAGACAGACACAGGAAGGAGGGGGAGAGAGGGGTAGAGGTGGGAGAGAGTGAGAAGGAGACGAGAGAGAGAGAGAGGTCACAATCAGATGAGAGAGTGAGAAGGAGACGAGAGAGAGAGAGAGGTCACAATCAGCATTTTCTTTAAAACAGATAGATTAGGAGTTAGATAAACTTGGATTTTTTGTCAGGAACACATACTGGATTCTACCCTCTACAACATAACCCCCACTTCAAATCAAAACTTAAAACCTATAACCTGATTTTGGACGGAATTACGGAATCACCTGGAAGGTTCACAACTACCAAGATTTATTTCTCTATACAGCAAATTCTCTGGAAAACAACAGAAACCTGAAAACACCATCCAACCTGGAACTGAGTGAGTAATGTTTAGTCTGAAACTATATTTTATTTCCAAAAGCCAAGAAGAAAAATACACAACATTACTTTATAAGGACTGAATTCTAACATAATTCTGCCAAGCTTGATACAGCTTCAACTAGCACTGACGTGTCAAGTGAGAGGTGTCAAAGCCCATTAGCCCAACAATGGCAGGAGAGTCACACAGTCTACCCCAACCAAATGGAGAGGCTTTAGAAGCTCCCTCCCGATGTTCAGAGGCAATTAAAATACAGTACCCTTTGCATGTAAAGAATGATAAGGCAAGAAAAGATTACAAAATGAAGCTCCTTATGGAAAATCAAGAGACACTTTTTGCTGACTATTACAAAAAAGGGGAACATCAGCAACCTTATCTTCCACACAAACCATCCCCTGGCATGGCACAGTGCTATATTAGCACACTACCCCCTTGTTAAGAGAGGGGGGGTTAACGAGGGGTGGAAACTCAGAATACTTGATAACGAGGACTCTGAGTCAGCTAATATAAACCTCTATAAGTCCGGAACAGTAATGGTACAGAGTAACCCAAACAGTTTCAGCTGGACTTTCACCTAATCAAAGAATTAGCCCAGCAGGAGAAGCTCTCCCTTGATAAAGATACCCCCACACCGAGCGGGTCAGACCAGACCTCTTCATTATGTAACCCCACAGACGAGCAACCCCCAGCGGAGAGTCAACCTCCCAGCACAGATTACCACTCCCTCATTGAAATGAAGGACAAATTCACCCAGCTGGAGATAAGGCAGGTGGAGCTGGAACAGCAGGTGATTACACTTCAGTCAGCACAGACCCAGACAACAGTCCAGCACAACAACAGCCCCTTAACCAGACCCGGAGAGCTGGAGGTGGACAGAGACATATCTGCACTTTGGACAGTATTGAGACAAATACAACAGGAGAAAGAGGAGCAGAACAGAGCACTAGAGGAGAGTATCAGACTGCTGGTGGAGGAGAGGTTGAGGGGGATGGAGGAGAGGGTGAGGGGGATGGAGGAGAAGTTGAGGGGGACGGCGTGTGACAGAGAACAACCCACTAGAGAGGTGGCCACCCCCACAGAGAAGCCAGCAGAACAGCCCACCTCAGCACCCAACAAATGTCTCGACACCACAGCAGAACAGTCCACACCAGACCCTGACCATAGAGTCGACATCACAGCAGAACAGACAAATGAAGAACCCCAAGCCCAGAGGCTCTCACCCCCTCTGAGCACCCCCTGTCAGCCACCCTGATAGCCCTTCTGACAACCCCCCCACACCCACTGAAGACAAACACAAGACACAGATTGTACTACTTATGGACTCAAATGGGAAATATATAGAAGAAAAAATACTTTTTCCCAAACACAGTGTGTCTAAACTCTGGTGTCCAAACACCCAGCGCGCCCTAGACCTCCTGTCTGAGGCCAAACTAGGCTCACCCAGCCACATAATAATACACACAGGCACAAACGACCTGAGAGCACAGCAGGAAAGAGTGGCCACAGCACTGAAGGGAGTGATTGAAAAGGCTTCTTCTACTTTCCCCAACGCACAAGTGGTTATCTCCACCCTGCTACCACGAAAAGACTTCCACCCCGCCACAATACAGCGGGTAAATGCAAGTATTTCCCGTGACTGTGCCTCAAAACCAAACATTTTCCTGGCCCACCACTCCACCCTGGACTTGAACAGCCTCTATGACCAGGTCCACCTCTACAAGGCAGCAGTGCCCACCTTTGCCCGAACTCTAAAGGACATCGCTCTCAAACGTATCCCCAACACTTCACAACAGATCAATAGAGCAACAGATCGATAGACACCCCACCCAGACACCCTCCCAGATCTGCAGGACCCCCCCCTGGACCTACACATAGAGGACCCACGCCAAGAGGAATTACATCCAGACCACAGTACACCCAGACACATCCACACCCCCACCCCAACCAATCAACACCCCCCACATCAACCATGCCCACACCCCATTTAGGCCCCCTCAGATCAGACCTATGCCACTCCTGCCCACCCCATGCACCCCACCCCCGCAAAGAGGGCCTCAACATGGAAGCCACACATACGCCCAGGTAGTGAGCGGGCAAACAGTCCCAACCCCCACTCTCACACTCGCCCAAGCCAATGGCATGTACCAGATGCTCAGCAGGCTCTGCTCACACTTACTGGCCTGAGGCCAAACCACGACCAACAACATTGGACACTCTATGGAACAAGAAGCCTTCACTATATTATCCTGGAATATCCAAGGCCTGAGGTCATCTGCCTTTGGCCTAAAGAGCAGGAACCCGGACTTCACCAAAGAAATCGGTAATACAGACATTGTCATCCTGCAAGAAACCTGGTATAGAGGAGACGGGCCCACTGGTTGCCCTCTAGATTACAGAGAGCTGGTAGTCCCATCCACCAAACTACCAGGTGTGAAACAGGGAAGGGACTCAGGGGGTATGCTAATTTGGTATAGAGCAGACCTAACTCACTCCATTAAATTAATCAAAACAGGAACATTCTACATTTGGCTAGACATTCAAAAGGAAATTATCCTAACAGAGAAAAATGTCCTCCTGTGTGCTACCTATATCCCCCCACTAGAATCCCCATATTTTAACTTCTTGGATATAGGGGGCGCTCTTTTAATTTATGGATAAAAAAACGTGCCCGTTTTAAGCGCAATATTTTGTCACGAAAAGATGCTCGACTATGCATATAATTGGCAGCTTTGGAAAGAAAACACTCTGTCTCTCAAGGTTTCCAAAACTGCAAAGATATTATCTGTGAGTGCCACAGAACTCATGCTACAGGCGAAACCAAGATGATACTTTAACCAGGAAATGGGCAGAATTTTCGAAGCTCTGTTTTCTATTGTCTCCTTATATGGCTGTGAATGCGCCGGGAATGAGCCTGCCCTTCCTATCGTTTCTCCAAGGTGTCTGCAGCATTGTGACGTATTTGTAGGCATATCATTGGAAGATTGTGGCCATAAGAGACTACATATACCACGGGTCCGCCCAGTGTCCTTTGTGTAAATTGGTGTGTAATCTACAAGCTGCATCAGTCATCCAGTGATTGAGAGGAGAGGGGAGGCTTTCAACGAACGATATATCATGAAGAGATATGTGAAAAACACCTTGAGGATTGGTCCTAAACAACGTTTGCCATGTTTCAGTTGATATTATAGAGTTAATTTGGAAAAAAGTTTGACGTTTTGAAGACTGAATTTTCTGGGTTTTTTGGTAGCCAAACGTGACGCACCAAACGGAGCAATTTCTCCTAAACAAATCATCTTTCAGGAAAAACGGAGCATTTGCTATCTAACTGAGTCTCCTCATTGAAAACATCTGAAGTTCTTCAAAGGTAATGATTTTATTTGAATGATTTTCTGGTTTTTGTAAAAATGTTGCCTGCTAATGCTAACGCTAAATGCTACGCCAGCATGCTACGCCAGCATGCTACGCTAACAGCGCTAGCTGTTACACAAATGCTTATTTTGCAATGGTTGAGAAGCATATTTTGAAAATCTGAGATGACAGTGTTGTTAACAAAAGGCTAAGCTTGAGAGCTAGCATATTAATTTCATTTCATTTGAGATTTTCATGAATAGTTAACGTTGCGTTATGGTAATGAGCTTGAGGCTGTATTCACGATCCCGGATCCGGGATGGCTCGATGCAACAGGTTAATGAAGACAGCTTCTCCATCTTGGAGGGGGAAATCAATCATTTCCAGGCCCAGGGACATGTACTAGTCTGTGGCGACCTAAATGCCAGAACCGGACAAGAACCTGACACCCTCAGCACACAGGGGGACAAACACCTGCCTGGAGGTGACAGCATTCCCTCCCACATATGCCCCCCTAGGCACAACTATGACAACATAACCAACAAAAACGGGTCACAACTCCTGCAGCTCTGTCGCACGCTGGGTATGTACATAGTCAACAGTAGGCTTCGAGGGGACTCCTATGGTAGGTACACCTATAGCTCATCTCTTAGCAGTAGTACTGTAGACTACTTTATCACTGACCTCAACCCAGAGTCTCTCAGAGCGTTCACAGTCAGCCCACTGACACCCCTATCAGACCACAGCAAAATCTACTTAAACAGAGCAATACTCAATCATGAGGCATCAAAGCCAAAGGAACTGAGTAACATTAAGAAATGCTATAGATGGAAGAAATGCAGTTTGGAAACCTACCAAAAAACAATTAGGCAACAACCAATTCAATCCCTTTTAAGACAATTTCCTGGGTAAAACGTTCCACTGGAATAGTGAAGGTGTAAACTTGGCAGTAGAAAATCTTAACAGTATATTTGACCTCTCAGCTTCCCTAGCAAATCTTAAAATCTCAAATAGAAAACCGAAGAAAATTAACAATAATGACAAATGGTTTGATGAAGAATGCAAAAATCTAAGAAAGAAATTGAGAAACCTGTCCAACCAAAAACATAGAGACCCGGAAAACCTGAGTCTACGCCTTCACTATGGTGATTCACTAAAACAATACAGAAATACACTACAAAAAAGAAGGAACAGCATGTCAGAAATCAGCTCAATGCAATTGAAGAATCCATAGACTCTAACCACTTCTGGGAAAATTGGAAAACACTAAACAAACAACAACACGAAGTATTATCTATCCAAAATGGAGATGTATGGGTAAACCACTTCTCCAATCTTTTTGGCTCTATAACAAAGAATAAAGAGCAAAAACATATACATGATCAAATACAGATCTTAGAATCAACTATTAAAGACTACCAGAACCCACTGGATTCTCCAATTACATTGAATGAGTTACAGGACAAAATAAAAACCCTCCAACCCAAAAAGGCCTGTGGTGTTGATGGTATCCTCAATGAAATGATCAAATATACAGACAACAAATTCCAATTGGCTATACTAAAACTCTTCAAATCAAATCAAATTGTATTTGTCACATACACATGGTTAGCAGATGTTAATGCGAGTGTAGCGAAATGCTTGTGCTTCTAGTTCCGACAATGCAGTAATAACCAACAAGTAATCTAACTAACAATTCCAAAACTACTGTCTTATACACAGTGTAAGGGGATAAAGAATATGTACATACGGATATATGAATGAGTGATGGTACAGAGCAGCATAGGCAAGATACAGTAGATGGTATCGAGTACAGTATATACATATGAGATGAGTATGTAAACAAAGTGGCATAGTTAAAGTGGCTAGTGATACATGTATTACATAAGGATGCAGTCGATGATATAGAGTACAGTATATACGTATGCATATGAGATGAATAATGTAGGGTAAGTAACATTATATAAGGTAGCATTGTTTAAAGTGGCTAGTGATATATTTACATTTCCCATCAATTCCCATTATTAAAGTGGCTGGAGTTGAGTCAGTGTCAGTGTCAGTGTGTTGGCAGCAGCCACTCAATGTTAGTGGTGGCTGTTTAACAGTCTGATGGCCTTGAGAAGCTGTTTTTCAGTCTCTCGGTCCCAGCTTTGACGCACCTGTACTGACCTCGCCTTCTGGATGATAGCGGGGTGAACAGGCAGTGTCTCGGGTGGTTGATGTCCTTGATGATCTTTATGGCCTTCCTGTAACATCGGGTGGTGTAGGTGTCCTGGAGGGCAGGTAGTTTGCCCCCGGTGATGTGTTGTGCAGACCTCACTACCCTCTGGAGAGCCTTACGGTTGAGGGCGGAGCAGTTGCCGTACCAGGCGGTGATACAGCCCGCCAGGATGCTCTCGATTGTGCATCTGTAGAAGTTT
Source organism: Oncorhynchus tshawytscha (assembly GCF_018296145.1). NCBI lineage: Eukaryota > Metazoa > Chordata > Actinopteri > Salmoniformes > Salmonidae > Oncorhynchus > Oncorhynchus tshawytscha. The sequence continues at coordinate 30,135,445 of NC_056430.1, read as the reverse complement.
GTGAGTGCTTTTGGTGACAAGCCGAATTTCTCCAGCCTCCTGAGGTTGAAGAGGCGCTGCTGCGCCTTCTTCACGATGCTGTCTGTGTGAGTGGACCAATTCAGTTTGTCTGTGATGTGTATGCCGAGTAACTTAAAACTTGCTACCCTCTCCACTACTGTTCCATCGATGTGGATAGGGGGGTGTTCCCTCTGCTGTTTCCTGAAGTCCACAATCATCTCCTTAGTTTTGTTGACGTTGAGTGTGAGGTTATTTTCCTGACACCACACTCCGAGGGCCCTGACCTCCTCCCTGTAGGCCGTCTCGTCGTTGTTGGTAATCAAGCCTACCACTGTTGTGTCGTCCGCAAACTTGATGATTGAGTTGGAGGCGTGCGTGGCCACGCAGTCGTGGGTGAACAGGGAGTACAGGAGAGGGCTCAGAACGCACCCTTGTGGGGCCCCAGTGTTGAGGATCAGCAGGGAGGAGATGTTGTTGCCTACCCTCACCACCTGGGGGCGGCCCGTCAGGAAGTCCAGTACCCAGTTGCACAGGGCGGGGTCGAGACCCAGGGTCTCGAGCTTGATGACGAGCTTGGAGGGTACTATGGTGTTGAATGCCGAGCTGTAGTCGATGAACAGCATTCTCACATAGGTATTCCTCTTGTCCAGATGGGTTAGGGCAGTGTGCAGTGTGGTTGAGATTGCATCGTCTGTGGACCTATTTGGGCGGTAAGCAAATTGGAGTGGGTCTAGGGTGTCAGGTAGGGTGGAGGTGATATGGTCCTTGACTAGTCTCTCAAAGCACTTCATGATGACGGATGTGAGTGCTACGGGGCAGTAGTCGTTTAGCTCAGTTACCTTAGCTTGCTTGGGAACAGGAACAATGGTGGCCCTCTTGAAGCATGTGGGAACAGCAGACTGGTATAGGGATTGGTTGAATATGTCCGTAAACACACCGGCCAGCTGGTCTGCGCATGCTCTGAGGGCGCGGCTGGGGATGCCGTCTGGGCCTGCAGCCTTGCGAGGGTTAACACGTTTAAATGTCTTACTCACCTAGGCTGCAGTGAAGGAGAGACCGCATGTTTTCGTTGCAGGCCGTGTCAGTGGCACTATATTGTCCTCAAAGCTGGCAAAAAAGTTATTTAGTCTGCCTGGGAGCAAGACATCCTGGTCCGTGACTGGGCTGGATTTCTTCCTTTAGTCCTTGATTGACTGTAAACCCTGCCACATGCCTCTTGTGTCTGAGCCGTTGAATTGAGATTCTACTTTGTCTCTGTACTGACGCTTAGCTTGTTTGATAGCCTTGCGGAGGGAATAGCTGCACTGTTTGTATTCGGTCATGTTACCAGACACCTTGCCCTGATTAAAAGCAGTGGTTCGCGCTTAGCTTTGGCATCTTCCCCAATATTTGGAACCAAGGACTGATCACCCCAATCCACAAAAGTGGAGACAAATTTGACCCCAATAACTACCGTGGAATATGTGTCAACAGTAACCTTGGGAAAATCCTCTGCATTATTATTAACAGCAGACTCGTACATTTCCTCAATGAAAACAATGTACTGAGCAAATGTCAAATTGGCTTTTTACCAAATTACCGTACAACAGACCATGTATTCACCCTGCACACCCTAATTGACAACCAAACAAACAAAAACAAAGGCAAAGTCTTCTCATGCTTTGTTGATTTCAAAAAAGCCTTCGACTCAATCTGGCATAAGGGTCTGCTATACAAACTGATGGAAAGTGGTGTTGGGGGTAAAACATACGACATTATAAAATCCATGTACACAAACAACAAGTGTGCGGTTAAAATTGGCAAAAAACACACACATTTCTTCACACAGGGTCGTGGGGTTAGACAGGGATGCAGCTTAAGCCCCACCCTCTTCAACATATATATCAACGAATTGGCGCGGGCACTAGAAAAGTCTGCACCACCCGGCCTCCCCCTGCTAGAATCCGAAGTCAAATGTCTGCTGTTTGCTGATGATCTGGTGCTTCTGTCACCAACCAAGGAGGGCCTACAGCAGCACCTAGATCTTATGCACAGATTCTGTCAGACCTGGGCCCTGACAGTAAATCTCAGTAAGACCAAAATAATGGTGTTCCAAAAAAGGTCCAGTCACCAGGACCACAAATACAAATTCCATCTAGACACTGTTGCCCTAGAGCACACAAAAAAATATACATACCTTGGCCTAAACATCAGCGCCACAGGTAACTTCCACAAAGCTGTGAACGATCTGAGAGACAAGGCAAGAAGGGCATTCTATGCCATCAAAAGAAACATAAATTTCAACATACCAATTAGGATTTGGCTAAAAAAGACTTGAATCAGTCATAGAGCCCATTGCCCTTTATGGTTGTGAGGTCTGGGGTCTGCTCACCAACCAAGACTTCACAAAATGGGACAAACACCAAATTGAGACTCTGCACGCAGAATTGTGCAAAAATATCCTCCGTGTACAACGTAGAACACCAAATAATGCATGCAGAGCAGAAGTAGGCCGATACCCACTAATTATCAAAATCCAGAAAAGAGCCGTTAAATTCTACAACCACCTAAAAGGAAGCGATTCACAAACCTTCCATAAAAAAGCCATCACCTACAGAGAGATGAACCTGGAGAAGAGTCCCCTAAGCAAGCTGGTCCTGGGGCTCTGTTCACAAACACAAACACACCCTACAGAGCCCCAGGACAACAGCACAATTAGACCCAACCAAATCATGAGAAAACAAAAAGATAATTACTTAACACATTGGAAAGAATTAACAAAAAAACAGAGCAAACTAGAATGCTATTTGGCCCTACACAGAGAGTACACAGCGGCAGAATACCTGACCACTGTGACTGACCCAAAATTAAGGAAAGCTTTGACTATGTACAGACTCAGTGAGCATAGCCTTGCTATTGAGAAAGGCCGCCGTAGGCAGACATGGCTCTCAAGAGAAGACAGGCTATGTGCTCACTGCCCACAAAATGAGGTGGAAACTGAGCTGCACTTCCTAACCTCCTGCCCAAATATATGACCATATTAGAGAGACATATTTCCCTCAGATTACACAGATCCACAAAGAATTTGAAAACAAATCCAATTTTGAAAAACTCCCATATCTACTGGGTGAAATACCACAGTGTGCCATCACAGCAGCAAGACTTGTGACCTGTTGCCACGAGAAAAGGGAAACCAGTGAAGAACAAACACCATTGTAAATACAACCCATATTTATGCTTATTTATTTTATCTTGTGTCCTTTAACCATTTGTATATTGTCAAAACACTGTATATATATATATATATATAATATGACATTTGTAATGTCTTTACTGTTTTGAAACTTCTGTATGTGTAATGTTTACTGTTAATTTTTGTTGTTTTTCACTTTATATATCCACTTTGTATGTTGTCTACCTCACTTGCTTTGGCAATGTTAACACATGTTTCCCATGCCAATAAAGCCCTTGAATTGAATTTTATTGACAGACACAGGAAGGAGGGGAAGGGGAGAGAGGGGTAGAGGTGGGAGAGAGTGAGAAGGAGAAAACAGCAGGGTCTCCTGCTAAATTAATGCTATCACAAGCCACATCAAACGTTGTGCTTTTCCTGAACTCAAACGCAATATTCTGGTTATCATATTATTCAAGTATTTAGAAATGTATAGCATTTGTATTTCTTTTTGCTTGGTACCACCAAAGCGCAGCTGTAGAACTGGGTGGTGTAATCATTAGTCCAAACCGTAGCAAACAGAAAACGTTTTGCAATGAAAACGACAGTTTATGTTGGACAAATGCAGCTAGGTTGTTCCCCGTTTGGTTCTGTTGGTATCCTAGTGAATACACCCCTGGCTTCCTAGGTGAGCGCGCCGGCCTAGTTTGCGGCTGTGGGCACAGGTTGCACGCTTCTTGTTAAGTGGTTTCTCCCGTTTAAGGCGTGTTTTCATAGTCTATCAGAAACGCTGACGTTTATGTGAATTGGTTCGTTGATTTCACAAACGTGCTAATTTCAAGCCGTTAGAAAGTTAGTGGTACAGTCACCAGAAAAGGTTGGGAACCACTGTGACAGCCTATCATTACTATTGACACTGACAATTGTAGGCCAATAAGTGTTGTGCATTGTGTATTGGCCAATTTAGTTTATTGTTTGTTGAAGTTACATATTATTTTTGTCATCTGTACATTCTTGTAACTACACAACCTCAAGTCTTCATCTCTTGCACAGTAAATAAATACCACTCAGCTACTGAATATCGAACCTGGATTGTCTGCCACTAGCCGAGCTTACTGAGCTGAAGCCTAGGCATTAGCATGGGGAAACAACACACGCTTTCAGGTATGATGCTAATCATTTTACAAGCATGATTCTTTGCACCATCTCTGCTGGGCTACTTGAGCATTAGTGTCTTTGCACCACCTCTGCTGGGCTACTTGAGCATTAGTGTCTTTGCACCATCTCTGCTAGGCTACTTGAGCATTAGTGTCTTTGCACCACCTCTGCTGGGCTACTTGAGCATTAGTGTCTTTGCACCACCTCTGCTGGGCTACTTGAGCATTAGTGTCTTTGCACCACCTCTGCTGGGCTACTTGAGCATTAGTGTCTTTGCACCACCTCTGCTGGGCTACTTGAGCATTAGTGTCTTTGCACCACCTCTGCTGGGCTACTTGAGCATTAGTGTCTTTGCACCACCTCTGCTGGGCTACTTGAGCATTAGTGTCTTTGCACCACCTCTGCTGGGCTACTTGAGCATTAGTGTCTTTGCACCACCTCTGCTGGGCTACTTGAGCATTAGTGTCTTTGCACCACCTCTGCTGGGCTACTTGAGCATTAGTGTCTTTGCACCACCTCTGCTGGGCTACTTGAGCATTAGTGTCTTTGCACCACCTCTGCTGGGCTACTTGAGCATTAGTGTCTTTGCACCACCTCTGCTGGGCTACTTGAGCATTAGTGTCTTTGCACCACCTCTGCTGGGCTACTTGAGCATTAGTGTCTTTGAACGCTTGAAAGTATGTTCCCACTGCACCCTGAGTTTCCCTCTGATCTGTATGTCCGTCCGTGGGTTTTAGCTGAGTGTTTAGTGTTCTGGCTGGTGTTTATAGTATCTGATCATTAGCCCTCATATCCACACTTACAGGGCTGTGTGTGTGTGTGGCAATGCTGTCTAATATCAACCCTTACAGAGCTGGCAGTAGCACCCTGACCCCTGCCCGTTTGGTCACATCCTGTTTGTTTCTGACCCATTTCCTGTCGACTGGTGCTGCACTGTTTGTGCTGGCGACACATCGCTCTCTGGTCACTGGGAGGGCAGGTGTGGCGAGAGGAACTCAGTGTGTGTCTAATAGAGAGTGAGCGAGAGACAGACTCAGTTAGAAGGATATTTTGGGCACAGTCAGCCCAGCAAATTATTTTTAGGATTGAGTTACTGAGTGTGTTGTGCTGGATGGCACTGTGTGTATGCATACCTATGTGCTTGCTTGTGTATGTATGTGTTGGCATCGGAGCAGACTGGCAGGCTAGGGAGGCTGTGGTAAAGCAGTGTGTGTGGATGGGGGAAGGGGGTTGTGTGCTGTGTGAAAGAGCTGTCAGAGTGACGCTCCTCCTGAATTTAATATAGAACAACAGCTCTCCTAACAGTCATACCTCCTCTGCCTCCTCTCTTTATCTCCTGAATCTGCTGATCAACTCTCTTTACCTACCCTCTACCATCTCCAACTTTCTTTTCTCTACCCCTCCTCTACTCCTCACCCCATTTCACCCTTCTCTACCTCGCCTCTCTCTCTACCTCTCCTGAATCTTCTCTTTAAACTTCTCTACCTCTTCTGAATCTTCTCTTTAAACTTCTCTACCTCTTCTAAATCTTCTCTTCAAACTTCTCTACCTGTCTTCTCTCTCTCTCTCCCCGTTGCACCTCTCCTCTCAACCCCTCCTCTCTCTACCTCTCCTCTCAACCCCTCCTCTCTTTACCTCTCCTCTCAACCCTTACTCTCTTTACCTCTCCTCTCAATCCCTCCTCTCTTTACCTCTCCTCTGTTTACCTCTCCTCTCAACCCCTCCTCTCTTTACCCCTCCTCTCAACCCCTCTCTTTACCTCTCCTCTCAACCCCTCTCTTTACCTCTCCTCTCAACCCCTCTCTTTACCTCTCCTCTCAACCCCTCCTCTCTTTACCTCTCCTCTCAACCCCTCCTCTCTTTACCTCTCCTCTCAACCCCTCCTCTCTTTACCTCTCCTCTCAACCCCTCCTCTCTTTACCTCTCCTCTCAACCCCTCCTCTCTTTACCTCTCCTCTCAACCCCTCATCTCTTTACCTCTCCTCTCAACCCCTCCTCTCTTTACCTCTCCTCTCAACCCCTCCTCGCTCTTTCTCTATCTACTCACCCCACCACATTTATACTAACAAAATCCCACTGTGTGTGTATGCATGTGTGTGTGTGTGTGTGTTTGGGATCAGTTGTTCCTTTCAGGATATTGTATTATTCCAGGGTGAGCACTCTCTTAAATGTGGCGATGAAATCCAGGTAAACCATCGGAATGCCATTGGAATTCTATTGGACTTCCATGTGAATGCAGCGTGATAAATCTCACTGGCACAGCCTTGCCAGAGGGCATACACACTAAGGTCTACAGGTTCACTACAAAACACACATCTATTCAGGTTCACAGACCACCCACCCCACTCTGTGTTATCATCAAGTTTCCCAGGACACTCATGAAGAGATGTGTTCTGAGAAGATTCTCCCCTCAGACTCGGAGTGTGTTTGTGTTATCCTGTATTTTACAGTAATGGATGTTCTTGTTCCCATGGTGATGAATCTATGCTGGGCCACCCCTCAGCTGGAGGTAGGTTCACTCCTCACCCAGGCTAGATTTACATAGAGCTAGAAACTCTCTGTGTGTGTGTGTGTGTGTGTGTGTGTGTGTGTGTGTGTGTGTGTGTGTGTGTGTGTGTGTGTGTGTGTGTGTGTGTGTGTGTGTGTGTGAGAGAGAAGGTGAGTCTGGGTGGTCCGTGGGGTTGTATTTGTGAGTATGCCTGTCTCCGTGGTGACAGTAGACTCATGAACGCTCTGCCATCAGATATCCATGGATAACTCCCAGCCTGAGACACTCTTAGCCAATCCTCTCTGATTAAACACATCTTCACACACACTCATCTCCTCCTCCTTCACAAAGATAACCAATTCATTCCCCAAATGAAGCCCTTAAATGATGTCACCTGGGTAATCCAAGCTGAGCTAGTAAGGCATTAAACTGTCACAGCTTCAGGAAGGAAGAGCTCTCTGTTGTTCACAGAAATCCTCCCGTCCACATTCCTCACCTCTCTGGTCACAAACTCATAAAGTATAGATGACTAACTTTCCCATGCTGTTGGTCAGAAGAATAGAAAAGGGAAAAGTGTTATTGTACACACATAGGCCTGCAGCTTTATTCTCGTAATACTCACAGATATCCAGATGGACAGAGCTTTGGATGCGCTTGTCTTTCAACTGTAAAATATTGCATAGCGTGACACCAACTACGTGCCACCGTGCTCCAAAAAGGACAGTGATGAATTATTATACACTTGAGTGTACAAAAATTAGTAACACCTTCCCAATATTGAGTTGTACTCCCTTTTGCCCTCAGAACAGCCTCAATTCATCAGGTCATGGACTCCACAAGCGTTCCACAGGGATGCTGGCCCACCTTGACTCCAATGCTTCCCACAATTTTGTCAAATTGGTTGGATGTCCTTTGGGGGGTGGACCATTCTTGATACAACCCAGCAGCGTTGCAGTTCTTGACACACTCAAACTGGTGCTCCTGGCACCTACTACCGTACCCCATTCAAAGGCACTTAAATCTTTTGTCTTGCCCATTCACCCTCTGAATGGCACACATACACAATCCATGTCTCAATTGTCTCAAGGTTTATAAATCCTTCTTAAACCTGTACTCTCCTTCATCTACACTGATTGAAGTGGATTTAACAGGTTATATTAATAAGAGATCACAGCTTTCACCTGGAATCCCCTGGTCAGTCTGTCATAGAAAGAGCAGGTGATCCTAATGCTTTGTACACTCAGTGTATAAGATAAAACATCGACACAGAAGAGTTAAATGTATTATAATTTAAGCAGAACATGACACCATCTATTATCTTTACATCATGTGACATCCACTTTCACCCAAACAAACCTGTCGTTTCTCTCTGTTCTGTTCACTACTGCAGGTTGTCGTTTAAAAATCCTCCTTATTTTTATGCTGAGGATTTTTACGACATCAGTGGGACAAGATCGACATCTTGTGGTCGATTGTTGGCCTTCTGCATATATACTTTGTCCTCTGATGTAAACCGCAAAAGCTCATTCTATTTATGTGATTAAAAACTGGACACTTTATTAAATCAAATAAAACTAAAGACAGACTTCATTTGGCTGTTAGTTGTTTATTTACATTCAAGTTATATCAGGTAGGAACCTACGTTGGTAGGTCTTTGGGTTTCCTTTCGGACAGCTGTTTGAACACGCTGCCTGTGTTGAACAGCTGAGATCGTATCTAATCAAATCAAATCAAATCAAATCAAATTTTATTTGTCACATACACATGGTTAGCAGATGTTAATGCGAGTGTAGCGAAATGCTTGTGCTTCTAGTTCCGACAATGCAGTAATAACGAGCAAGTAATCTAACTAACAATTCCAAAAAAAAACTACTGTCTTATACACAGTGTAAGGGGATAAAGAATATGTACATAAGGATATATGAATGAGTGATGGTACAGAGCAGCATAGGCAAGATACAGTAGATGATATCGAGTACAGTATATACATATGAGATAAGTATGTAAACCAAGTGGCATAGTTAAAGTGGCTAGTGATACATGTATTACATAAGGATGCAGTCGATGATATAGAGTACAGTATCAACGTATGCATATGAGATGAACAATGTAGGGTAAGTAACATTATATAAGGTAGCATTGTTTAAAGTGGCTAGTGATATATTTACATAATTTCCCATCAATTCCCATGATTAAAGTGGCTGGAGTAGAGTCAGTGTCATTGACAGTGTGTTGGCAGTAGCCACTCAATGTTAGTGGTGGCTGTTTAACAGTCTGATGGCCTTGAGATAGAAGCTGTTTTTCAGTCTCTCGGTCCCAGCTTTGATGCACCTGTACTGACCTCGCCTTCTGGATGACAGCGGGGTGAACAGGCAGTGGCTCGGGTGGTTGATGTCCTTGATGATCTTTATGGCCTTCCTGTAGCATCGGGTGGTGTAGGTGTCCTGGAGGGCAGGTAGTTTGCCCCCGGTGATGCGTTGTGCAGACCTCACTACCCTCTGGAGAGCCTTACGGTTGAGGGCGGTGCAGTTGCCATACCAGGCGGTGATACAGCCCGCCAGGATGCTCTCGATTGTGCATCTGTAGAAGTTTGTGAGTGCTTTTGGTGACAAGCCGAATTTCTTCAGCCTCCTGAGGTTGAAGAGGCGCTGCTGCGCCTTCCTCACGATGCTGTCTGTGTGAGTGGACCAATTCAGTTTGTCTGTGATGTGTATGCCGAGGAACTTAAAACTTGCTACCCTCTCCACTACTGTTCCATCGATGTGGATGGGGGGTGTTCCCTCTGCTGTTTCCTGAAGTCCACAATCATCTCCTTAGTTTTGTTGACGTTGAGTGTGAGGTTATTTTCCTGACACCACACTCCGAGGGCCCTCACCTCCTCCCTGTAGGCCGTCTCGTCGTTGTTGGTAATCAAGCCTACCACTGTTGTGTCGTCCGCAAACTTGATGATTGAGTTGGAGGCGTGCATGGCCACGCAGTCGTGGGTGAACAGGGAGTACAGGAGGGGGCTCAGAACGCACCCTTGTGGGGCCCCAGTGTTGAGGATCAGCGGGGAGGAGATGTTGTTGCCTACCCTCACCACCTGGGGGCGGCCCGTCAGGAAGTCCAGTACCCAGTTGCACAGGGCGGGGTCGAGACCCAGGGTCTCGAGCTTGATGACGAGCTTGGAGGGTACTATGGTGTTGAATGCCGAGCTGTAGTCGATGAACAGCATTCTCACATAGGTATTCCTCTTGTCCAGATGGGTTAGGGCAGTGTGCAGTGTGGTTGAGATTGCATCGTCTGTGGACCTATTTGGGCGGTAAGCAAATTGGAGTGGGTCAAGGGTGTCAGGTAGGGTGGAGGTGATATGGTCCTTGACTAGTCTCTCAAAGCACTTCATGATGACGGATGTGAGTGCTACGGGGCGGTAGTCGTTTAGCTCAGTTACCTTAGCTTTCTTGGGAACAGGAACAATGGTGGCCCTCTTGAAGCATGTGGGAACAGCAGACTGGTATAGGGATTGGTTGAATATGTCCGTAAACACACCGGCCAGCTGGTCTGCGCATGCTCTGAGGGCGCGGCTGGGGATGCCGTCTGGGCCTGCAGCCTTGCGAGGGTTAACACGTTTAAATGTCTTACTCACTTCGGCTGCAGTGAAGGAGAGACCGCATGATTCCGTTGCAGGCCGTGTCAGTGGCACTGTATTGTCCTCAAAGCGGGCAAAAAAGTTATTTAGTCTGCCTGGGAGCAAGACATCCTGGTCCGTGACTGGGCTGGGTTTCTTCCTGTAGTCCGTGATTGACTGTAGACCCTGCCACATACCTCTTGTGTCTGAGCCGTTGAATTGAGATTCTACTTTGTCTCTGTACTGGCGCTTAGCTTGTTTGATAGCCTTGCGGAGGGAATAGCTGCACTGTTTGTATTCAGTCATGTTACCAGACACCTTGCCCTGATTAAAAGCAGTGGTTCGTGCCTTCAGTTTCACACGAATGCTGCCATCAATCCACGGTTTCTGGTTAGGGAATGTTTTAATCGTTGCTATGGGAACGACATCTTCAACGCACGTTCTAATGAACTCGCACACCGTATCAGCGTATTCGTCAATGTTGTTGTCTGACGCAATACGAAACATCTCCCAGTCCACGTGATGGAAGCAGTCTTGGAGTGTGGAGTCAGCTTGGTCGGACCAGCGTTGGACAGACCTCAGCGTGGGAGCTTCTTGTTTTAGTTTCTGTCTGTAGGCAGGGATCAACAAAATGGAGTCGTGGTCAGCTTTTCCGAAAGGGGGCGGGGCAGGGCCTTATATGCGTCGCGGAAGTTAGAGTAACAATGATCCAGGGTCTTTCCACCCCTGGTTGCGCAATCAATATGCTGATAAAATTTAGGGAGTCTTGTTTTCAGATTAGCCTTGTTAAAATCCCCAGCTACAATGAATGCAGCCTCCGGATAAATCGTTTCCAGTTTGCAGAGAGTTAAATAAAGTTCGTTCAGAGCCATCGATGTGTCTGCTTGGGGGGATATATACGGCTGTGATTATAATCGAAGAGAATTCTCTTGGTAGATAATGCGGTCTACATTTGATTGTGAGGAATTCTAAATCAGGTGAACAGAAGGATTTGAGTTCCTGTATGTTTCCTTCATCACACCATGTCACGTTGGCCATAAGGCATACGCCCCCGCCCGTCTTCTTACCAGAGAGATGTTTGTTTCTGTCGGCGCGATGCGTGGAGAAACCCGCTGGCTGCACCGCTTCGGATTGCGTCTCTCCAGTGAGCCATGTTTCCGTGAAGCAGAGAACGTTACAGTCTCTGATGTCCCTCTGGAATGCTACCCTTGCTCGGATTTCATCAACCTTGTTGTCAAGAGACTGGACATTGGCAAGAAGAATGCTGGGGAGTGGTGCACGATGTGCCCGTCTCCGGAGTCTGACCAGAAGACCGCTTCGTTTCCCTCTTTTTCTGAGTCGTTTTTTTTTTGGTCGCTGCATGTGATCCACTCGGTTACACTGGTTGTAAGGCAGAACTCAGGATCCGCATCGCGAAAAACATATTCTTGGTCGTACTGATGGTGAGTTGACGCTGATCTTATATTCAGTAGTTCTTGTCGGCTGTATGTAAAGAAACCTAAGATGACCTGGGGTACTAGTGTAAGAAATAACACGTAAAAAAACAAAAAACTGCATAGTTTCCTAGGAACGCGAAGCGTGGCGGCCATCTCTGTCGGCGCCGGAAGTACATTACTGTCTTTACTGTCTTTACTGTCTTTGATCTTATAGCTAGGTGAGTGTTTTTAATACCAGATACCTATGAAAGAAGCGTAGCTAATTTGATGGTCTGAATTTCATTCTCTGGCTACCGTTAGCTAAGATAGCAAGCTTATCGTGTATGTGGACACAGTAGTATTGTTGACAGCACTGGCCGTTAGGTATTTGTTACAAATTGAAATGTTCACATGATTCATTTGATAGGGTGTCAATCTTACTTCGGGTGTGTTCATTAGTCAGATGACGTTGTAAAACGTTTTGTCTGTTTACAACTGAAACCATTTTACTCTAAACATAAATACATAAATTTGCAACGAAAACGAGAGTTTCTATTGGACAAATTCAGGTAAGTCCCTTCCCGTTTTGTTATGTTTTCTTCCATTTGATTCCTGTAGTAAATGGTTTCCGTTGCAAAACGTGAATGAATAAACCCCAGGTCTGATTGATCGAGACGTTGTGTTGTCTGGTGGCAGTAACCATGGAATCTGCCTGTCGCAAAGACCAGCCAAAACTGAACTCCACTCCTACCAGAGGAGGCGGGGCCAAGCAGAAATCTACCCAGCAGGAACTGCGACAGCGCACAGAGGTAAAGTGGGACACAGCATTGCCTTGCCTGAGTGCCACTCTGTTTCAAACTAGCTAAACAACAAGCGTTGGCTAAAGTGGAAACCGACTGGCCAGTCCATCAAACAATGTCATTCAACTTCTTTGCAGAAGCTTGAGCAGTTTGAACTAATTCAATCACCCATTACAGCCGACATGGTGGCTGACTGGCTGGCTGGATGACTGGCTGACTGGCTGACTGGCTGTCTGATTGGCTGACTGGTTGGCTGGCTGGCTGGCTGACTGGCTGGCTGGCTGGCTGACTGGTTGACTTGCTGGTTGAATGAGTTCAAACTGCATCTGCAGAGAAGTCAAATGACATGTTTCAGTGGATAAGGATAACCTCTGATAATAAGCCAGTTATCGTTAGCCTACACATGATTTTTACCCCTGCATTCATAATGCCACTGCTTTAGCTGGCTGGGTGTGTGTTTCAGGTCTACACCCTGAATAAGGTGATGACAGAGCAGGAGCAGGAGCAGCAGATGCTGTCCCAGGGAGAGTGACTGACAGCCTCCCCACGGCCTCCCAGCAACCTTAACCTCCAGCAGCCCTGTCCCAAAGCACACCTACAGGCTCAACCAGTAAAACAAGAGTATTTCTTACAGATCACACACATTGAACTGTGAATGGCTGGTCCTGTTATGTAGCAATCCCCATAGACATGAGAATGATGTGGGTCACTGTGGGTCACCTTTGTGTATTCTCACCGGTTGCCTTTCCTGTCTTCTCATGTGCTGAAACACTCTTGTTTGCTGGTATGTGTAATGTTGTCACTGTACCAGTCACCATGTTAAACACTGTTTTCTGGCAAGGAGTGTAAGGACCATCACACGCAGACAGACTCAAACACTATGCGGATACAGCCATTGGTTATCAACATGCTCCACATGTGGACATACATTGTAACAATGTAACAATGAGGTTTATTGGTGGATATTCTATGTGCAGAGAAGGACTGTGTAATGAAGAGGTGTCAGGTTTCAGTCCCAGAGGACCATATGAGATGGCCAGGCCTTTGTACCAGGCCAGCTCCAGCACCTGATTTCAACTGTTCGAGCTGTCTTTAATTTGTACCACGATCATTTAAATCAGGTGTATTACATGGCTGGAACAAAAACCTGCACAGGACTCATTATGCCCACCTATTGGTGTAATGTATTTGTAACAGGTATGTGATGGATCTGAGTGGCTACTGCTGTGTCAGTCCCAGACAAAGTTAGATGCCACCTCTGTCCCCTTTACTCTTTGCCCATCTCTCAATCTATACTGTGTCAATATGAATTGTGCTTATTTATGCTTGGTTTTAAACACCTTGTTTTAGAGTATTGTTTGTGTACTACAGTGAGTACAGCACTGTATAAAATATGCTTATCTCAACTCTGATACAGTTCAGTCCAAATTCTGTATCCTAGTTGTGTCTGTCCACTTCCACACTGCTGTTATTGTGACCGTCTTAACATGCTGTTCCACCGTTATCGTTGTATCAACGTTTGATACACTGTCGTCTAAAACATGTTCTTAAAGCCTTGTTTTAATGAACCTTGTGGTGATTTGTAAATGTGTACTGGGTGTTTGATTCCAACCAATTGAACTTAATTCAGATGTCTCTAGATCTGAGCTTTATCTATACAGCTACACATATCAGTCACACTGTAAGCCAGGGTTGTCACACTCATTCCATGTCTGTGGTTTGTGCTTTCAATTCAGTCCTAAACAACGAGGTGAGGGGTTCTTTACTAATTAGTGGGATTCATTCATCAGGAGTGAACCTGCAGACTGCCCTCTGTGGAATGAGTCTGACATGCTGCAAGCAGTGTATGTACAAGCACTCCATGCTTTACTTTAGTTTCCCTGGCACTGCTTCCACAAGCTAATGTTTTAGCATGTGTGTGTTTGTGTGATTCTTTGAATTGGTTAAATTACACATTGTTTCCTTGACCTGTAAGCAGTCTATGGGCATTGACATTATGATGAAGGGATGAGAGGAGATGGGAGAGGTGACAGAGAGAGGGATGAGGTGACAGAGAGAGGGATGAGAGGAGATGGGAGAGGTGACAGAGAGAGGGATGAGAGGAGAGGTGACAGAGATGGTGATGAGAGGAGATGGGAGAGACGACAGAGATGGTGATGAGAGGAGATGAGAGAGGTGACAGAGAGAGGGATGAGAGGAGATGGGAGAGGTGACAGAGAGAGGGATGAGAGGAGATGGGAGAGGTGACAGAGAGAGGGATGAGAGGAGATGGGAGAGGTGACAGAGAGAGGGATGAGAGGAGATGGGAGAGGTGACAGAGAGAGGGATGAGAGAGGTGACAGAGAGAGGGATGAGAGAGGTGACAGAGAGAGGGATGAGAGGAGATGGGAGAGGTGACAGAGAGAGAGATGAGAGGAGATGGGAGAGGTGACAGAGATGGTGATGAGAGGAGATGGGAGAGGTGACAGAGAGAGGGATGAGAGGAGATGGGAGAGGTGACAGAGAGAGGGATGAGAGGAGATGGGAGAGGTGACAGAGAGAGGGATGAGAGGAGATGAGAGAGGTGACAGAGAGAAGGATGAGAGGGGATGAGAGGAGATGGGAGAGGTGACAGAGAGAGAGATGAGAGGAGATGGGAGAGGTGACAGAGAGAAGGATGAGAGGAGATGAGAGGTGACAGAGAGAGGGATGAGAGGAGATGGGAGAGGTGACAGAGAGAAGGATGAGAGGAGATGAGAGAGGTGACAGAGAGAGGGATGAGAGGAGATGAGAGAGGTGACAGAGAGAGGGATGAGAGGAGATGGAAGAGGTGACAGAGAGAGGGATGAGAGGAGATGGGAGAGGTGACAGAGATGGTGATGAGAGGAGAGGAGAGACGTGACAGAGAGAGGGATGAGAGAGGTGACAGAGAGAGGGATGAGAGGTGACAGAGAGGGATGAGAGGAGATGGGAGAGGTGACAGAGAGAGGGATGAGAGAGGTGACAGAGAGAGGGATGAGAGGAGATGGGAGAGGTGACAGAGAGAGGGATGAGAGGAGATGAGAGAGGTGACAGAGAGAGGGATGAGAGGAGATGGGAGAGGTGACAGAGAGAGGGATGAGAGGAGATGGGAGAGGTGACAGAGATGGTGATGAGAGGAGATGGGAGAGGTGACAGAGATGGTGATGAGAGGAGATGGGAGAGGTGACGGTGATGAGAGGAGATGAGAGAGGTGACAGAGAGAGGGATGAGAGGAGATGGGAGAGGTGACAGAGAGGGATGAGAGGAGATGGGAGAGGTGACAGAGAGAGGGATGAGAGAGGTGACAGAGAGAGGGATGAGAGGTGACAGAGAGAGGGATGAGAGGTGACAGAGAGAGGGATGAGAGGAGATGGGAGAGGTGACAGATGGTGATGAGAGGAGATGAGAGAGGTGAAAGAGAGAGAGATGGGAGAGGTGACAGAGAGGGATGAGAGGAGACGGGAGATGTGACAGAGAGAGGGATGAGAGGAGACGGGATATGTGACAGAGAGAAGGATGAGAGGAGACGGGAGAGGTGACAGAGAGAGGGATGAGAGGAGATGGGAGATGTGACAGAGAGAAGGATGAGAGGAGATGGGAGAGGAGACAGAGAGAGGGATGAGAGGAGATGGAAGAGGTGACAGAGAGAGGGATGAGAGAGGTGACAGAGAGAGGGATGAGAGAGGTGACAGAGAGAGGGATGAGAGGAGATGGGAGAGGTGACAGAGAGAGGGATGAGAGAGGTGACAGAGATGGTGATGAGAGGAGATGAGAGAGGTGACAGAGAGAGAGATGGGAGAGGTGACAGAGAGAGGGATGAGAGGAGATGGGAGAGGTGACAGAGAGAGGGATGAGAGGAGATGGGAGAGGTGACAGAGAGAGGGATGAGAGGAGATGGGAGAGGTGACAGAGAGAGGGATGAGAGGAGATGGGAGAGGTGACAGAGAGAGGGATGAGAGGAGATGGGAGAGGTGACAGAGAGAGGGATGAGAGGAGATGGGAGAGGTGACAGAGAGAGGGATGAGAGGAGATGGGAGAGGTGACAGAGAGAGGGATGAGAGGAGATGGGAGAGGTGACAGAGAGAGGGATGAGAGGAGATGGGAGAGGTGACAGAGAGAGGGATGAGAGGAGATGGGAGAGGTGACAGAGAGAGGGATGAGAGGAGATGGGAGAGGTGACAGAGAGAGGGATGAGAGGAGATGGGAGAGGTGACAGAGAGAGGGATGAGAGGAGATGGGAGAGGTGACAGAGAGAGGGATGAGAGGAGATGGGAGAGGTGACAGAGAGAGGGATGAGAGGAGATGGGAGAGGTGACAGAGAGAGGGATGAGAGGAGATGGGAGAGGTGACAGAGAGAGGGATGAGAGGAGATGGGAGAGGTGACAGAGAGAGGGATGAGAGGAGATGGGAGAGGTGACAGAGAGAGGGATGAGAGGAGATGGGAGAGGTGACAGAGAGAGGGATGATCAGCAGCCAGAGATCACCTGAGGCCAAAAGAGTAATACAACCAAACCGACAAACACAAGTTTATGACCAAAATCAAATCTGCTTTTAGAGGAATAATACATAAAAATAGCAGTGTGCAGAAATCTGACCTCAGTCTCTATGTAATGCTGTAATGCTTTTCCTTCATCACAGATACAAGCAGAGATGTCTGACTCAACTACTGTAGGCCTACTGAGAAGAGACACAGTCTCAGATACAAACAGAGATGGCTTACTCAACTACTGTAGGCCTACTGAGAAGAGACACAGTCTGAGATACAAACAGAGATGGCTTACTCAACTACTGTAGGCCTACTGAGAAGGGACACAGTCTGAGATACAAACAGAGATGGCTTACTCAACCACTGTAGGCCTACTGAGAAGGGACACAGTCTGAGATACAAACAGAGATGGCTTACTCAACCACTGTAGGCCTACTGAGAAGGGACACAGTCTGAGATACAAACAGAGATGGCTTACTCAACCACTGTAGGCCTACTGAGAAGGGACACAGTCTGAGATACAAACAGATATGGCTTACTCAACTACTGTAGGCCTACTGAGAAGGGACACAGTCTGAGATACAAACAGAGATGGCTTACTCAACTACTGTAGGCCTACTGAGAAGAGACAGTCTGAGATACAAACAGATATGGCTTACTCAACTACTGTAGGTCTACTGAGAAGGGACACAGTCTGAGATACAAACAGATATGGCTTACTCAACTACTGTAGGCCTACTGAGAAGAGACAGTCTCAGCTACAAAAAGATATGGCTTACTCAACTACTGTGGGCCTACTGAGAAGAGACACAGTCTCAGATACAAACAGATATGGCTTACTCAACTACTGTAGGCCTACTGAGAAGAGACACAGTCTGAGATACAAACAGAGATGGCTTACTCATCTACTGTAGGCCTACTGAGAAGGGACACAGTCTGAGATACAAACAGAGATGGCTTACTCATCTACTGTAGGCCTACTGAGAAGGGACACAGTCTGAGATACAAACAGAGATGGCTTACTCAACTACTGTAGGCCTACTGAGAAGGGACACAGTCTCAGATACAAACAGAGATGGCTTACTCAACTACTTTAGGCCTACTGAGAAGGGACACAGTCTGAGATACAAACAGATATGGCTTACTCATCTACTGTAGGCCTACTGAGAAGGGACACAGTCTGAGATACAAACAGAGATGGCTTACTCAACCACTGTAGGCCTACTGAGAAGGGACACAGTCTGAGATACAAACAGAGATGGCTTACTCAACCACTGTAGGCCTACTGAGAAGGGACACAGTCTGAGATACAAACAGATAGTGCTTACTCAACTACTGTAGGCCTACTGAGAAGGGACACAGTCTGAGATACAAACGGATATGGTTTACTCAACTACCGTAGGCCTACTGAGAAGAGACAGTCTCAGATACAAAAAGATATGGCTTACTCAACTACTGTGGGCCTACTGAGAAGAGACAGTCTCAGATACAAAAAGATATGGCTTACTCAACTACTGTAGGCCTACTGAGAAGGGACACAGTCAGAGATACAAACAGACATGGCTTACTCAACTACTGTAGGCCTACTGAGAAGAGACACAGTCTGAGATACAAACAGATATGGCTTACTCAACTACTGTAGGCCAACTGAGAAGAGACACAGTCTCAGATACAAACAGTTATGGCTTACTCAACTCCTGTAGGCCTACTGAGAAGAGACACAGTCTCAGATACAAACAGATATGGCTTACTCAACTCCTGTAGGCCTTCTGAGAAGGGACACAGTCTGAGATACAAACAGATATGGCTTACTCAACTACTGTAGGCCTACTGAGAAGGGACACAGTCTGAGATACAAACAGATATGGCTTACTCATCTACTGTAGGCCTACTGAGAAGGGACACAGTCTGAGATACAAACAGAGATGGCTTACTCAACTACTGTAGGCCTACTGAGAAGGGACACAGTCTGAGATACAAACAGAGATGGCTTACTCAACCACTGTAGGCCTACTGAGAAGGGACACAGTCTGAGATACAAACAGATATGGCTTACTCAACTACTGTAGGCCTACTGAGAAGGGACACAGTCTGAGATACAAACAGAGATGGCTTACTCAACTACTGTAGGCCTACTGAGAAGAGACAGTCTGAGATACAAACAGATATGGCTTACTCAACTACTGTAGGTCTACTGAGAAGGGACACAGTCTGAGATACAAACAGATATGGCTTACTCAACTACTGTAGGCCTACTGAGAAGAGACAGTCTCAGCTACAAAAAGATATGGCTTACTCAACTACTGTGGGCCTACTGAGAAGAGACACAGTCTCAGATACAAACAGATATGGCTTACTCAACTACTGTAGGCCTACTGAGAAGAGACACAGTCTCAGATACAAACAGATATGGCTTACTCAACTACTGTAGGCCTACTGAGAAGAGACAGTCTCAGATACAAAAAAGATATGGCTTACTCAACTACTGTAGGCCTACTGAGAAGGGACACAGTCAGAGATACAAACAGACATGGCTTACTCAACTACTGTAGGCCTACTGAGAAGAGACACAGTCTGAGATACAAACAGATATGGCTTACTCAACTACTGTAGGTCTACTGAGAAGGGACACAGTCTGAGATACAAACAGATATGGCTTACTCAACTACTGTAGGCCTACTGAGAAGAGACACAGTCTGAGATACAAACAGATATGGCTTACTCAACTACTGTAGGTCTACTGAGAAGGGACACAGTCTGAGATACAAACAGATATGGCTTACTCAACTACTGTAGGCCTACTGAGAAGAGACAGTCTCAGATACAAAAAGATATGGCTTACTCAACTACTGTGGGCCTACTGAGAAGAGACACAGTCTCAGATACAAACAGATATGGCTTACTCAACTACTGTAGGCCTACTGAGAAGAGACACAGTCTGAGATACAAACAGAGATGGCTTACTCATCTACTGTAGGCCTACTGAGAAGGGACACAGTCTGAGATACAAACAGAGATGGCTTACTCATCTACTGTAGGCCTACTGAGAAGGGACACAGTCTGAGATACAAACAGAGATGGCTTACTCAACTACTGTAGGCCTACTGAGAAGAGACACAGTCTCAGATACAAACAGATATGGCTTACTCAACTCCTGTAGGCCTACTGAGAAGAGACACAGTCTGAGATACAAACAGATATGGCTTACTCAACTCCTGTAGGCCTACTGAGAAGGGACACAGTCTGAGATACAAACGGATATGGTTTACTCAACTACCGTAGGCCTACTGAGAAGGGACACAGTCTGAGATACAAACAGATATGGCTTACTCAACTACTGTAGGCCTACTGAGAAGAGACAGTCTCAGATACAAAAAGATATGGCTTACTCAACTACTGTAGGCCTACTGAGAAGAGACACAGTCTCAGATACAAACAGATATGGCTTACTCAACTACTGTAGGCCAACTGAGAAGAGACACAGTCTCAGATACAAACAGATATGGCTTACTCAACTCCTGTAGGCCTACTGAGAAGAGACACAGTCTCAGATACAAACTGATATGGCTTACTCAACTCCTGTAGGCCTACTGAGAAGAGACACAGTCTCAGATACAAACAGATATGGCTTACTCAATTACTGTAGGTTCTACTGAGAAGAGACACACAGTCTCAGATACAAACAGATATGGCTTACTCAACTACTTTAGGCCTACTGAGAAGGGACACAGTCTGAGATACAAACAGAGATGGCTTACTCAACTACTGTAGGCCTACTGAGAAGGGACACAGTCTGAGATACAAACAGATATGGCTTACTCAACTCCTGTAGGCCTACTGAGAAGGGACACAGTCCGAGATAAACAGATATGGCTTACTCAACTACTGTAGACCTACTGAGAAGGGACACAGTCTGAGATACAAACAGATATGGCTTACTCAACTACTGTAGACCTACTGAGAAGGGACACAGTCTGAGATACAAACAGAGATGGCTTACTCAACTACTGTAGGCCTTCTGAGAAGGGACACAGTCTGAGATACAAACAGATATGGCTTACTCAACCTCTGTAGGCCTACTGAGAAGGGACACAGTCTGAGATACTAACGGATATGGCTTACTTAACTACTGTAGGCCTACTGAGAAGGGACACAGTCTGAGATACAAACAGATATGGCTTACTCAACTACTGTAGGCCTACTGAGAAGAGACACAGTCTGAGATACAAACAGAGATGGCTTACTCATCTACTGTAGGCCTACTGAGAAGGGACACAGTCTGAGATACAAACAGAGATGGCTTACTCATCTACTGTAGGCCTACTGAGAAGGGACACAGTCTGAGATACAAACAGAGATGGCTTACTCAACTACTGTAGGCCTACTGAGAAGAGACACAGTCTCAGATACAAACAGATATGGCTTACTCAACTCCTGTAGGCCTACTGAGAAGAGACACAGTCTGAGATACAAACAGATATGGCTTACTCAACTCCTGTAGGCCTACTGAGAAGGGACACAGTCTGAGATACAAACGGATATGGTTTACTCAACTACCGTAGGCCTACTGAGAAGGGACACAGTCTGAGATACAAACAGATATGGCTTACTCAACTACTGTAGGCCTACTGAGAAGAGACAGTCTCAGATACAAAAAGATATGGCTTACTCAACTACTGTAGGCCTACTGAGAAGGGACACAGTCTGAGATACAAACAGATATGGCTTACTCAACTACTGTAGGCCTACTGAGAAGAGACACAGTCTCAGATACAAACAGATATGGCTTACTCAACTACTGTAGGCCTACTGAGAAGGGACACAGTCTGAGATACAAACAGATATGGCTTACTCAACTACTGTAGGCCTACTGAGAAGGGACACAGTCTGAGATACTAACAGAGATGGCTTACTCAACTACTGTAGGCCTACTGAGAAGGGACACAGTCTCAGATACAAACAGACAGAAATCGATCAGTATTCTCTTTGATAGCACACTCTACCTTGAAAAACACAACCAAAGAGACTGGCCATTTTACTCACAGGCAGAAAACGAAACAGCAGTCTTCCACCTCTGTCAGACTCTATTCTTTGTCTCTCTCTCTCTCTGTTCACCCCCCTGCCAGTGTTGATTATATAGATAACAAGCTTGATACAGCACTGACGTGTCAAGTGAGAGGTGTCAAAGCCCATTAGCCCAACAATGACAGGAGAGTCAAACAGTCTACCCCAACCAAATGGAGAGGCCTGAGAAGCTCCCTACCGCAGTTCAGAGGTAATTAAAATACAGTACCCTCTGTATGTAAAGAATGACAAGGCAAGAAAAGATTACAAAATGAAGCTCATTATGGAAAATCAAGAGACACTTTTTGCTGACTATTAGAAAAATGGGAATATCAGCAACCTTATCTTCCACACAAACCATCCCCTAGCATGGCACAGTGCTATATTAGCACACTACCCCTTTGTTAAAAGAGGGGGGGTTAACAAGGGGTGGAAACTCAGGATACTAGACAACGAGGACTCTGAGTCAGCTAATATTTTATTTATTTATTTATTTTACCTTTATTTAACCAGGTAGGCAAGTTGAGAACAAGTTCTCATTTACAATTGCGACCTGGCCAAGATAAAGCAAAGCAGTTCAACAGATACAACGACACAGAGTTACACATGGAATAAAACAAACATACAGTCAATAATACAGTATAAACAAGTCTATATACAATGTGAGCAAATGAGGTGAGAAGGGAGGTAAAGGCAAAATAGGCCATGGTGGCAAAGTAAATACAATATAGCAAGTAAAACACTGGAATGGTAGTTTTGCAATGGAAGAATGTGCAAAGTAGAAATAAAAATAATGGGGTGCAAAGGAGCAAAATAAATAAATAAATAAAAATTAAATACAGTTGGGAAAGAGGTAGTTGTTTGGGCTAAATTATAGGTGGGCTATGTACAGGTGCAGTAATCTGTGAGCTGCTCTGACAGTTGGTGCTTAAAGCTGGTGAGGGAGATAAGTGTTTCCAGTTTCAGAGATTTTTGTAGTTCGTTCCAGTCATTGGCAGCAGAGAACTGGAAGGAGAGGCGGCCAAAGAAAGAATTGGTTTTGGGGGTGACTAGAGAGATATACCTGCTGGAGCGTGTGCTACAGGTGGGAGATGCTATGGTGACCAGCGAGCTGAGATAAGGGGGACTTTACCTAGCAGGGTCTTGTAGATGACATGGAGCCAGTGGGTTTGGCGACGAGTATGAAGCGAGGGCCAGCCAACGAGAGCGTACAGGTCGCAATGGTGGGTAGTATATGGGGCTTTGGTGATAAAACGGATTGCACTGTGATAGACTGCATCCAATTTATTGAGTAGGGTATTGGAGGCTATTTTGTAAATGACATCGCCAAAGTCGAGGACTGGTAGGATGGTCAGTTTTACAAGGGTATGTTTGGCAGCATGAGTGAATGATGCTTTCTTGCGAAATAGGAAGCCAATTCTAGATTTAACTTTGGATTGGAGATGTTTGATATGGGTCTGGAAGGAGAGTTTACAGTCTAACCAGACACCTAAGTATTTGTAGTTGTCCACGTATTTTAAGTCAGAGCCGTCCAGAGTAGTGATGTTGGACAGGCTGGTAGGTGCAGGTAGCGATCGGTTGAAGAGCATGCATTTAGTTTTACTTGTATTTAAGAGCAATTGGAGGCCACGGAAGGAGAGTTGTATGGCATTGAAGCTTGCCTGGAGGGTTGTTAACACAGTGTCCAAAGAAGGGCCGGAAGTATACAGAATGGTGTCGTCTGCGTAGAGGTGGATCAGGGACTCACCAGCAGCAAGAGCGACCTCATTGATGTATACAGAGAAGAGAGTCGGTCCAAGAATTGAACCCTGTGGCACCCCCATAGAGACTGCCAGAGGTCCGGACAGCAGACCCTCCGATATAAACCTCTATAAGTCCGGAACAGTAATGGTACAGGGTAACCCCAAACAGTTTCAGCTGGACTTTCACCAAATTAAAGAATTAGCCCACCAGGAGAAGCTCTCCCTTGATAAAGATACCCCCACCCAGAGCGGGCCAGACCAGACCTCTTCATTATATAACCCCACAGACGAGCAACCCCCAGCGGACAGTCAACCTCCCAGCACAGATTATCACTCCCTCATTGAAATGAAGGATAAATTCACCCAGCTGGAGGTAAGGCAGGTGGAGCTGGAACAGCAGGTGATTACACTCCAGTCAGCACACACCCAGACAACAGTCCAGCACAACAACACCCCCTTAACCAGACCCGGAGTGCTGGAGGTGGAGAGAGACACAGCTGCACTCTGGACAGTGGTGAGACAACTTCAACAGGAGAAAGAGCAGGAGCAGGAGAAGAACAGAGCACTAGAGGAGAGGATCAGACTGCTGGTGGAGGAGAGGTTGAGGGGGATGGAGGAGAGGGTGAGGGGGACAGAGGAGAGGTTGAGGGGGATGGAGGAGAGGGTGAGGGGGACTGAGGAGAGGTTGAGGGGGATGGAGGAGAGGGTGAGGGGGACTGAGGAGAGGTTGAGGGGGACGGCGTGTGACAGAACAACCTACTAGAGAGGTGGCCATCCCCACAGAGAAGCCAGCAGAACAGCCCACCTCAGCACCCGACAAAAGTCTCGACACCACAGCAGAACAGTCCACACCAAATGAAGAACCCCATGCCCGGCGGCTCTCACCCCCTCTGAGCACCCCCCTGTCAGCCACCCTGATAGCCCTTCTGACAACCCCCCACACCCACTGAGGACAAACACAAGACACAGATTTTACTACTTATGGACTCAAATGGGAAATATATAGAAGAAAAAAAACTTTTTCCCAAACACAGTGTGTCTAAACTCTGGTGTCCAAACACCCAGCGCGCCCTAGACCTCCTGTCTGAGGCCAAACTAGGCTCACCCAGCCACATAATAATACACACAGCCACAAACGACCTGAGAGCACAGCAGGAAAGGGTGGCCACAGCACTGAAGGGAGTGATTGAAAAAGCTTCTTCTACTTTCCCCAACGCACAAGTGGTTATCTCCACCCTGCTACCACGAAAAGACTTCCACCCTGCCACAATACAGCGGGTAAATGCAAGTATTTCCCGTGACTGTGCCTCAAAACCAAACATTTTCCTGGCCCACCACTCCACCCTCCACCACACTTGAACAGCCTCTATGACCAGGTCCACCTCTACAAGGCAGCAGTGCCCACCTTTGCCCGAACTCTAAAGGACATCGCTCTCAAACGTATCCCCAACACTTCACACAGGAGCAACAGATCAATAGAAACCCCACCCAGACCAGCGAGACACCCTCCCAGACCTGAAGGACCCCCCCTGGACCTACACATAAAGGGCCCACGCCAAGAGGACTTACATCCAGACCACAGCACCCCCAGACACATCCACACCCCCACCCCAACCAATCAACACCCCACCACATCAACCATGCCCACACCCCATTTAGGCCACCTCAGATCAGACCTATGCCACTCCTGCCCACCCCATGCACCCCACCCCCGCAAAGAGGGCCTCAACATGGAAGCCACACATACACCCAGGTAGTGAGTGGGCAAACAGGCCCAACCCCCACTCTTACACTCACCCAAGCCAATGGCATGTACCAGATGCTCAGCAGGCTCTGCTCACACTTACTGGCCTGAGCCCAAACCACGACCAACTACATTGGACACTTTATGGAACAAAAAGCCTTCACTATATCATCCTGGAATATCCAAGGCCTTGAGGTCATCTGCCTTTGGCATAAAGAGCAGGAACCCGGACTTCACCAAAGAAATCGGTAATACAGACATTGTCATCCTGTAAGAAACCTGGTACAGAGGAGACGGACCCACTGGTTGCCCTCTAGGTTACGGAGAGCTGGTAGTCCCATCCACCAAACTACCAGGTGTGAAACAGGGAAATGACTCAGGGGGTATGCTAATTTGGTATAGAGCAGACCTAACTCACTCCATTAAATGAATCAAAACAGGAACATTCTACATTTGGCTAGAA
This sequence comes from Oncorhynchus tshawytscha, assembly GCF_018296145.1. Lineage (NCBI taxonomy): Eukaryota > Metazoa > Chordata > Actinopteri > Salmoniformes > Salmonidae > Oncorhynchus > Oncorhynchus tshawytscha. The sequence continues at coordinate 30,109,327 of NC_056430.1, read as the reverse complement.
ATTCAAAAGGAAATTATCTTAACAGAGAAAAATGTCCTCCTGTGTGCTACCTATATCCCCCCACTAGAATCCCCATACTTTAATGAAGACAGCTTCTACATCCTGGAGGGGGAAATCAATCATTTTCAGGCCCAGGGACATGTACTTGTCTGTGGCGACCTAAATGCCAGAACCTGACAAGAACCTGACACCCTCAGCACACAGGGGGACAAACACCTACCTGGAGGTGACAGCATTCCCTCCTATGACAACATAACCAACAAAAACGGGTCACAACTCCTACAGCTCTGTCACACGCTGGCTATGTACATAGTCAATGGTAGGCTTTGAGGGGACTCCTATGGTAGGTACACCTACAGCTCATCTCTTGGCAATAGTACAGTAGACTACTTTATCACTGACCTCAACCCAAAGTCTCTCAGAGCGTTCACAGTCAGCCCACTGACACCCCTATCAGACCACAGCAAAATCACAGTCTACTTAAACAGAGCAATACTCAATCATGAGGCATCAAAGCCAAAGGAACTGAGTAACATTAAGAAATGCTATAGATGGAAGGAATGCAGTTTGGAAACCTACCAAAAAACAATTAGGCAACAACAAATTCAATCCCTTTTAAGACAATTTCCTGGGTAAAACGTTCCACTGTAATCGTGAAGGTGTAAACTTGGCAGTAGAAAATCTCAACAGTATATTTGACCTCTCAGTTTCCCTATCAAATCTAAAAATCTCAAATAGAAAACCGAAGAAAATTAACAACAATGGCAAATGGTTTGATGAAGAATGCAAAAATTTTAGAAAGAAATTGAGAAACCTGTCCAACCAAAAACATAGAGACCCGGAAAACCTGAGTCTACGCCTTCACTATGGTGAATCACTAAAACAATACAGAAATACACTACGGAAAAAGAAGGAACAGCATGTCAGAAATCAGCTCAATGTAATTGAAGAATCCATAGACTAACCACTTCTGGGAAAATTGGAACACACTAATCAAACAACAACACAAAGAATTATCTATCCAAAATGAAGATGTATGGGTAAACCACTTCTCCAATCTTTTTGGCTCTATAACGAAGAATAAAGAGCAAAAACATATACATGATCAAATACAGATCTTAGAATCAACTATTAAAGACTACTAGAACCCACTGGATTCTCCAATTACATTGAATGAGTTACAGGACAAAATAAAAACCCTCCAACCCAAAAAGGCCTGTGGTGTTGATGGTATCCTCAATGAAATGATCAAATATACAGACAACAAATTCCAATTGGCTATACTAAAACTCTTTCACGTCATCCTTAGCTCTGGCATCTTCCCCAATATTTGGAACCAAGGACTGATCACCCCAATCCACAAAAGTGAAGACAAATTTGACCCCAATAACTACTGTGGAATATGCGTCAACAGTAACCTTGGGAAAATCCTCAACAACATTGACGAATACGCTGATTCGGTGTGCGAGTTCATTAGAACGTGCGTTGAAGATGTCGTTCCCATAGCAACGATTAAAACATTCCCTAACCAGAAACCATGGATTGATGGCAGCATTCGCGTGAAACTGAAAGCGCGAACCACTTCCTTTAATCAGGGCAAGGTGTCTGGTGACAATACAGTGCCACTGACACGGCCTGCAACGAAAACATGCGGTCTCTCCTTCACTGCAGCCGAGGTGAGTAAGACATTTAAACGTGTTAACCCTCGCAAGGCTGCAGGCCCAGACGGCATCCCCAGCCACGCCCTCAGAGCATGCGCAGACCAGCTGGCCGGTGTGTTTACGGACATATTCAATCAATCCCTATACCAGTCTGCTGTTCCTACATGCTTCAAGAGGGCCACCATTGTTCCTGTTCCCAAGAAAGCTAAGGTAACTGAGCTAAACGACTACCGCCCGTAGCACTCACTTCCGTCATCATGAAGTGCTTTGAGAGACTAGTCAAGGACCATATCACCTCCACCCTACCTGACACCCTAGACCCACTCCAATTTGCTTACCGCCCAAATAGGTCCACAGACGATGCAATCTCAACCACACTGCACACTGCCCTAACCCATCTGGACAAGAGGAATACCTATGTGAGAATGCTGTTCATCGACTACAGCTCGGCATTCAACACCATAGTACCCTCCAAGCTCGTCATCAAGCTCGAGACCCTGGGTCTCGACCCCGCCCTGTGCAACTCGGTACTGGACTTCCTGACGGGCCGCCCCCAGGTGGTGAGGGTAGGCAACAACATCTCCTCCCCGCTGATCCTCAACACTGGGGCCCCACAAGGGTGCGTTCTGAGCCCTCTCCTGTACTCCCTGTTCACCCACGACTGTGTGGCCACGCACGCCTCCAACTCAATCATCAAGTTTGCGGACGACACAACAGTGGTAGGCTTGATTACCAACAACGACGAGACGGCCTACAGGGAGGAGGTGAGGGCCCTTGGAGTGTGGTGTCAGGAAAATAACCTCACACTCAACGTCAACAAAACTAAGGAGATGATTGTGGACTTCAGGAAACAGCAGAGGGAACACCCCCCTATCCACATCGATGGAACAGTAGTGGAGAGGGTAGCAAGTTTTAAGTTCCTCGGCATACACATCACAGACAAACTGAATTGGTCCACTCACACAGACAGCATCGTGAAGAAGGCGCAGCAGCGCCTCTTCAACCTCAGGAGGCTGAAGAAATTTGGCTTGTCACCAAAAGCACTCACAAACTTCTACAGATGCACAATCGAGAGCATCCTGGCGGGCTGTATCACCGCCTGGTACGGCAACTGCTCTGCCCTCAACCGTAATGCTCTCCAGAGTGTAGTGAGGTCTGCACAACGCATCACCGGGGGCAAACTACCTGCCCTCCAGGACACCTACACCACCCGATGTTACAGGAAGGCCATAAAGATCATCAAGGACATCAACCACCCGAGCCACTGCCTGTTCACCCCGCTATCATCCAGACTGCGAGGTCAGTACAGGTGCATCAAAGCTGGGACCGAGAGACTGAAAAACAGCTTCTATCTCAAGGCCATCAGACTGTTAAACAGCCACCACTAACATTGAGTGGCTGCTGCCAACACACTGACAATGACACTGACTCAACTCCAGCCACTTTAATAATGGGAATTGATGGGAAATGATGTAAATATATCACTAGCCACTTTAAACAATGCTACCTTATATAATGTTACTTACCCTACATTATTCATCTCATATGCATACGTATATACTGTACTCTATATCATCGACTCCATCCTTATGTAATACATGTATCACTAGCCACTTTAACTATGCCACTTTGTTTACATACTCATCTCATATGTATATACTGTACTCGATACCATCTACTGTATCTTGCCTATGCTGCTCTGTACCATCACTCATTCATATATCTCTATGTACATATTCTTTATCCCCTTACACTGTGTATAAGACAGTAGTTTTGGAATTGTTAGTTAGATTACTTGTTGGTTATTACGGCATTGTCGGAACTAGAAGCACAAGCATTTCGCTACACTCGCATTAACATCTGCTAACCATGTGTATGTGACAAATACAATTTGATTTGATTTGATTTGCTATTGAGAAAGGCCGCCGTAGGCAGACATGGCTCTCAAGAGAAGACAGGCTGTGCTCACTGCCCACAAAATGAGGTGGAAACGGAGCTGCACTTCCTAACCTCCTGCCCAATGTATGACCATATTAGAGAGACATATTTCCCTCAGATTACACAGATCCACAAAGAATTCGAAAACAAATCCAATTTTGATAATATCCCATATCTACTGGGTGAAATACCACAGTGTGCCATCACATCAGCAAGATTTGTGACCTGTTGCCACGAGAAAAGGGCAACCAGTGAAGAACACACACCATTGTAAATACAACCCATATTTATGCTTATTTATTTTATCTTGTGTCCTTTAACCATTTGTACATTGTTAAAACACTGTATATATATATATATATATATAATATGACATTTGTAATGTCTTTATTGTTTTGAAACTTCTGTATGTGTAAAGTTTACTGTTAATTTTGATTGTTTATTTCACTTTATATATTATCTACCTCACTTGCTTTGGCAATGTTAACATGTTTCCCATGCCAATAAAGCCTTTGAATTGAATTGAATTGACAGAGAGAGAGAGAGACAGAGAGAGAGAGACACAGAGAGAGAGCCAGAGACAGAGAGAGACAGAGACAGACAGAGACAGAGACAGACAGAGAGAGACAGAGAGACAGAGAGACAGAGAGACAGAGAGACAGATAGACAGAGAGACAGAGAGACAGGGAGACAGGGAGACAGGGAGTTCCAAATTGAGCAGCTGCTGAAAAATGAGCTACTATATATTTTGTTTTTTTTAGAGTGAAGTACATCGAAAAAAATCTAAAGAAAACTGCAAGACTCAATAGAAGACAAAACAAGCAACAAACTAAAAAGACAGGCTTTTGAAAAAGTAACTATTTTTTTTCTTTTTACAGTTATCTTAGCTAGCTGAATTGCTAGCTGAATTGTTTACCTGTTGCTAAGCAGTTGCTAGGGACTCTCATTGAAGAAGCTAGCTAGCTTACAAAGAATAACAAAAAAATATCTAGTTAACAGAAGAAAGAAAGACAAAGACAAAATAAGGACAGAAGAAAAAGGACAACAAAGTGAAACCTCTAAAGAAACAAGAGACCATAATACAAGAAACAGCACTTCTATTGCAACATTGTAACCATCACCAGCGTTGCTATGGAAATTGTTTACCCACCAGACATCCAAACAGAGAAAGCTAAGAAAAGTTTCAAAGGTTTGTTGATGGGACAGAACCATGAATGCCTGTTTGCAGATCTTACCAGTTACAAAACAAGAGCAAATTTAATCTTTAATACCAATCAAGGGAACATATGGAAAAAGGTTATTTGCAACCATTTCCCTTTCTCAAAAAAGAGGGGCATCAGCCAAGGGTGTCAGATCAGCATTTTTGAAGAAGCTGACCAGAGCAACACATATCAAACAGTAAACTTATATAATAATGGAACTGTATTGATACAAGGCAATGATTCAAGCCTCCAGGCTTTTGAGAATAGGTTTGCTACCCTAAAAGCAGACGCTGAAATCATCTCAGAAACTAAGGAAAAGGTCAAGGAGGGAGATGGAGAAAAGCAGACCCCAATGGTCTCTGTGACCCAGCAGGAAGCCCTCAATGTCCCTTTACCTACCTCACCTGCAGCAGACAGAGTCAAGGACATGTCCATTTCAATAAGAACACCTGCTATGCAACGTTTCCACAACACCCTCTCTCTAGTCGAAGCAGAGGTCATTGCACTCAGAGAAAACAAGCTTCAAGAGGAGGACACTGTCCAGAAACTAAAAGAAGAGATGAAACAGTTCAGGGAGGAGAGCAGAGCATCTATTGCTAAATTAGAAAGCAGAATGGACAAGCTGAGTCAGAGAAATGATGACCTCAGAGACCATCTGAGCACAACAAGAAAGGAGCTAGAACAAAAAGAGAGGTACATTGACACCCTCAACCGAGAGTCATTGTGTCCTCTGCAGCTAGAGAACATGTCCACCAGCTTGGCACAACACAAGCAGAACCTGAGACCAGCATGGCCTCCACCACACAGACTGATGACACTGCAACAGCCTACCAGTCTGCTCCAGCCCAGGTCAACCTACCAGCCTCTCAGTCTGCTCCAGCCCAGGTCAACCTACCAGCCTCTCAGTCTGCTCCAGCCCAGGTCAACCTACCAGCCTGCTCCAGCCCAGGTCAACCTACCAGCCTCCCAGTCTGCTCCAGCCCAGGTCAGAATACCAGCCTCCCAGTCTGCTCCAGCCCAGGTCAACCTACCAGCCTCCCAGTCTGCTCCAGCCCAGGTCAGAATACCAGCCTCCCAGTCTGCTCCACCCAGACAATCACCCACAACTGCAATCCTAATTGATTCAAATGGGAAGTTCTTAGTCCAGGAAAGATTATTCCCTAGACACCAGGTGTATAAATTCTGGTGTCCTACAACTGAGAGTGCAATGCAGCTACTCAGTCAGAACAGGATTGACACCCCTGACAACATCATCATCCACACTGGCACAAACCACCTTCATGCCAAAGGTGAAAATGTATCTGGGGCAGTGAGAAGAGTGGCAGAACGGGCACAGGCTATGTTCCCAACAACCAATATAGTTGTGTCCACCCTCCTACCAAGAAAAGACTTCCCAGGAAAGTTGATCGACAAAATAAATCAACAGATCACTGTGGACTGTGCCTCACTGCTCAACGTCAGAACGGCTCACCACCCCACTCTGACATGTCAACACTTATATGATAATATACATCTTGATCAGGACAGTATCAGAACCTTTGCCAAGGACCTAAAAGATGCAACACTTGGCAGGGACCCACACACCCATCACCCCAGCTACAGAGGTCCCCCGCCCCACCTTCTGAAACAACAGTACCTCCACCATCCCGAAGAGAAAAGAGCCAGACATGGCTTTTTACAGCACAGCTCTACTAGACCAGGCCCAACACAGCACATATTTACCAGACCAGACCCGCCTCAGGACAGCACAACTAGACCTGGCCCATCACAACACAGCTCTACTAGACCCGGCCCATCACAACACAGCTCTACTAGACCCAGACCATCACAACACAGGTCTACTAGACCCGGCCCATCACAACACAGCTCTACTAGACCTGGCCCATCACAACACAGCTCTACTAGACCCGGCCCATCACAACACAGCTCTACTAGACCTGGCCCATCACAACACAGCTCTACTAGACCCGGCCCATCACAACACAGCTCTACTAGACCCAGCCCATCACAACACAGGTCTACTAGACCCAGCCCATCACAACACAGGTCTACTAGACCCAGCCCATCACAACACAGCTCTACTAGACCTGGCCCATCACAACACAGCTCTACTAGACCCGGCCCATCACAACACAGCTCTACTAGACCCGGCCCATCACAACACAGGTCTACTAGACCCAGCCCATCACAACACAGCTCTACTAGACCTGGCCCATCACAACACAGCTCTACTAGACCTGGCCCATCACAACACAGCTCTACTAGACCCAGCCCATCACAACACAGCTCTACTAGACCCGGCCCATCACAACACAGCTCTACTAGACCCGGCCCATCACAACACAGCTCTACTAGACCCGGCCCATCACAACACAGCTCTACTAGACCCGGCCCATCACAACACAGCTCTACTAGACCTGGCCCATCACAACACAGCTCTACTAGACCTGGCCCATCACAACACAGCACTACTAGACCCAGCCCATCACAACACAGCTCTACTAGACCTGGCCCATCACAACACAGCTCTACCAGACCAGACCCATCACAAAACAGCTCTGACCACTACTCCAGGGTCGGTCAGAACACTGCCCTTCAGGGAAGTAGACCACATGATGCAGTCCACACCATGTATCAGTCAGATCGTCAGCCTACATATGCTGAGGTAACCTCTGGCAGAAGACCCCTAGAACAATCAGAGATAGGAGAGGTGCGCCAACTACTGCAACTAATATGCAGACTACTGAGCTAGACAGTCCCTTTAATTCACACACGGGCACGCACGCGCACACACACACACACACACAAACACACAGGGTTGCAGATTGCATTGTACTTATTTTATGTGCAATCTTATTCCATTCTTATTCATTTGTTTACAAACATTCCTAAATGTATTGATACCGGTATTATAATAATTATTATATGTAATGGTGTGTGTGTGTGTGTGTGTGTGTGTGTGTGTGTGCGTGTGTGTGTGTGCGTATGTATGTATGTGCATGTATGTATGTATATATATGTGTATGTATGTATATGTATATATATATATGTATGTATGTGTATGTGTGTGTATGTATATTGTATGTATGTGTGCGTGTGTATGTAAGCATTTCGCTACACTCGCATTAACATCTGCTAACCATGTGTATGTGACACATAAAATTTGATTTGAAAAATGTATGTATGTATGTGTATGTATGTGTATGTGTGTGTGTGTATGTATGTGTGTGTGTATATATATATATATGTATGTGTATGTGTGTGTGTGTATGTATATATATATATATATATATATATATATATATATATATATATATATATATATACATATATACATTTAGTATTTTTTTTTTCTTTTTTCGATGTACTTTACTCAAACCAGTGAATATCACTTATTATAAATGAGATCATTAACTATCAGCTCTTGGAATATCCAGGGCCTATACTCTTCACATTTTGGTTATAAAACAACAAATCCAGAATTGATTAAAAACATCAAGGGACAGGACATCACAATCCTACTGGAAACATGGTGTCGTGGAGACATAGATACTCAATGTCCCTCAGGCTATAGAGAAAGTTTACTACCATCAATCAAACATAAAATATTAAACGGGGCCGAGACTCAGGTGGAATCATCATTTGGCATAAGCAGGACTTAGCACTGAATGAAATGAAAAAAGGTACCACTCACATTTGGCTAAAACTTAACAAAGGTACAATCTATTGTGACAATGATGTATATATATGTGCAGCTTATGCTCCTCCTTCAGATTCATCATATTATGATGATCAGTTTTTTGACAATCTCCAGACAGAAATCATTACATTTCAGGCGCAAGGTAAAGTGCTTCTTTGTGGAGATTTCAATGCAAAAACAGGTTCTGTGTCACGTTCTGACCTTTATTTCCTTTGTTTTTGTATTTATTTAGTTGGTCAGGGCGTGAGTTGGGTGGGCAGTCTATGTTTGTTTTTCTATGTTTTGGGGCATTTCTATGTTTCGGCCTAGTATGGTTCTCAATCAGAGGCAGGTGTCATTAGTTGTCTCTGATTGAGAATCATACTTAGGTAGCCTGGGTTGCACTGTTTGTTTGTGGGTGATTGTCTATGTTGTAGCTTCACGGTTGTCATTTGTTTATTGTTTTGTATACAGTGTCAGTATTTTCTTTATTAAAGATTTACCATGGACACTTACCACGCCGCATTTTGGTCCGACTCTTCATCACCACTAGAAAACCGTGACAGAATCACCCACCACCAACGGACCAAGCGGCGTGGTAAACAGCAGCGACGACAGCAGCAGCAGCGGCAACAACAGCGGCCAGCATCACAGGACTCCTGGACATGGGAGGATGTATTGGACGGCAAGGGTTGCTACACCTGGGAGGAGATCCTGGCGGGAAAGGATCACCTTCCATGGGAACAGGTGGAGGCAGCTAGGAGAACAGAGGCAGCCGGAGAGAGGAGCCGGCGATATGAGGAGGCAGCACGGCAGTGCGACAGGTACGAGAGGCAGCCCCAAAAAATTTTTTGGGGGGGGCAGACGAGGTGTGGTAGTGAGCCAGGTAGCAGACCTGAGCTCACTCCTCGTGCTTATTATAAGCAGCGCATTACTGGTCAGGCACCGTGTTATGCGGTTAAGCGCACGGTGTCGCCAGTGCGCGCCCATTACCCGGTGCGCTATAGGGCAGCCCCCCGAGAGTGCCGTGAGAGTGTGGGCATCGAGCCAGGGCGTATGGTGCCTGCTCAGCGGGTCTGGTCGCCGGTACGCAGGTTGGGTCCAGGTTATCCTGCGCCGGCTCTGCGTGCTGTGTCTCCGGGGCGCTGGGAGGGTGCAGTGCGTCCTCTGCCTGCGCTCCGCTCGTGCCGGGCGAATGTGGGAGTGGAGCCTAAGGGAGAGGTGCGTGTAGTAAGCACTAGATCTCCCGTGCTTACCCACAGCCCGGTTCAACCTGTGCCTGCACTCTGGAGGGTCCGGGCTAGAGTAGTTGTCCAGCCTGGGGAAGTGGTGCCAAGGTTGCGCACCAGAGCTCCAGTGCTCCCCACAGCCCGGTCCTTCAGTTGCCTCCTTTTAACACCAAGCCTCCTGAAGGTCTCCCCAGCCTGGTGGTTCCTGTGGCAGCCCCACGCACCAGGCTGTCTCTCCGTCTCCTCCCTGCAGGTGGTCCTGTCTGTCCGGCGCCGCTGCCGGAGTCTCCCGCCTGTCCGGCGCAGCTGCCGGAGTCTCCCGCCTGTCCGGCGCTGCTGCCGGAGTCTCCCGCCTGTCCGGCGCCGCTGCCGGAGCCTCCCGCCTGTCCGGCGCCGCTGCCGGAGCCTCCCGCCTGTCCGGCGCCGCTGCCGGAGCCTCCCGCCTGTCCGGAGCCTCCCGCCTGTCCGGCGCCGCTGCCGGAGCCTCCCGCCTGTCCGGCGCCGCTGCCGGAGCCTCCCGCCTGTCCGGCGCCGCTGCCGGAGTCTCCCGCCTGTCCGGCGCCGCTGCCGGAGTCTCCCGCCTGTCCGGCGCCGCTGCCGGAGTCTCCCGCCTGTCCGGCGCCGCTGCCGGAGTCTCCCGCCTGTCCGGCGCCGCTGCCGGAGCCTCCTGCCTGTCCGGAGCCTCCCGCCTGTCCGGAGCCTCCCGCCTGTCCGGCGCCGCTGCCGGAGCCTCCCGCCTGTCCGGAGCCTCCCGCCTGTCCGGCGCTGCTGCCGGAGCCTCCCGCCTGTCCGGCGCCGCTGCCGGAGTCTGAGGCGCCAGAGCCCGTCAGCCCAGAGGCGCCAGAGCTTCTGCCCCTCTGTCCAGAGCTTCTGCCCCTCTGTCCAGAGCTTCTGCCCCTCTGTCCAGAGCTTCTGCCCCTCTGTCCAGAGCTTCTGCCCCTCTGTCCAGAGTTTCTGCCCCTCTGTCCAGAGCTGCCCCTCTGTCCAGTGGGGTCATTGAGAGGGGTGGCCATGGTGAGAAAGCCACGGAGGCGGACAATAAGGCGGACTAAGACAATGGTGAAGTGGGGTCCGCGTCCTGCGCCAGAGCCGCCACCGCGGACAGACGCCCACCCAGACCCTCCCCTATAGGTCAAGGTTTTGCGGCCGGAGTCCGCACCTTTGGGGGTACTGTCACGTTCTGACCTTTATTTCCTTTGTTTTTGTATTTATTTAGTTGGTCAGGGCGTGAGTTGGGTGGGCAGTCTATGTTTGTTTTTCTATGTTTTGGGGCATTTCTATGTTTCGGCCTAGTATGGTTCTCAATCAGAGGCAGGTGTCATTAGTTGTCTCTGATTGAGAATCATACTTAGGTAGCCTGGGTTGCACTGTTTGTTTGTGGGTGATTGTCTATGTTGTAGCTTCACGGTTGTCATTTGTTTATTGTTTTGTATACAGTGTCAGTATTTTCTTTATTAAAGATTTACCATGGACACTTACCACGCCGCATTTTGGTCCGACTCTTCATCACCACTAGAAAACCGTGACATTCTGAGCCTGACTACACTGATGCGGGAGGTAACCACCACATATTTGGACACCCCTCCTTGTACAGTAGCCCTATTATAAATAATAGAAACAGTCCTGACCAAATACTGAGCAAAAATGGAAAAGAGTTAGTACATCTCTGTTGAGCCTTAGGCCTGTACATGCTTAATGGTAGAATCAGAGGGGACTCTTTAGGTCAGTTTACTTACTGCTCAGCTCTTGGGACAAGTGTAGTCGATTATGCCATCACTGACATTGACCCCTCCTCCATTAGTGCATTCACTGTCAGACCACAGACACCATTATCAGATCACAGTCAGATCAACGTGTTTCTGAAGAAATTAACCGTCAATATTAATTCAAAAAAACAGCCCAATAAACTCTACAACATAAACCAATCGTACAGATGGGCTCCAAACAGTGCAGAGAGATTCATTGAAACATTGAACTCAAATAAAATGATGAACTCTATACAGTTTTTCAATAACTCACAGTACCAAAACAATAAAGATGGTGTCAATTCAGCTACCCAAAACATCAACTGCATATTCCAAAAAGCAGCATCAAAAGCAAATTTGAGAAGCAAAGCAATGCAACATCAGAAGCAAAAATCTAAATGTTTCTGACAAATGGTTTGATAATGAATGTAAAACAATTAGAAAACACCTAAGACAAATGTCAAACAAAAAACATAAGCAGCAAAACAACCCAGAGCTACAATATGAATACTTTGAAACTCTGAAACAGTATAAACAAACACTGAAATGCAAGAAATTGAATTATACCAACAAGACACTTGATGAAATTGACAAAGCAATTGACCAAAATCAGTTCTGGGACATGTGGAACAATTTAAGCACAACAAAGCCACAAGAATTAGCCGTACAAGATGTAGGAATTTGGAAAACTTATTTTGATAATCTATACAAAAACATCCCACAAAAATTGACTTACAACAGAACCAATTAGAAATTAAAGAAAAATTGAACATCCTTGAATCAGTCATTAAAAACAACCAAAATCCATTAGATTACCCAATAACACAACAAGAACTAAATGAAAAGCTAAAATCTATTAAGTCAAAGAAGGCTTGTGGTGTAGACAACATCAGAAATGAAATGCTGAAAAACAGCACACCTGAGTTGCAAAATGCTGTGCTTATATTGTTCAACATGGTGTTAACTTCTGGCTGCTTCCCTGATGTCTGGAACCAGGGGCTCATCTCCCCTATCCACAAA